>NC_091454.1:7850796-8150796 GCF_027789765.1 Dendropsophus ebraccatus | reverse complement strand
CCGTGTAATACGGCCCTAGAGAGGTGATCAAGTATTCTGGAAGAAGCAGGGTCCCCAGCAGCACAGAGTATTTCAGGAGAGTCTGCAGAGAGTCCGCAATCATGGGAGGGATCATGAAGTGTCCTTGAAGAAGCAGAACCCCCAGGAGCACAGAGTATTTCAGGAGAAGTCTACAGATCATGTGAGGGATCAGGAAGAAGCAGAACCCCCAGGAGCACAGAGTATTTCAGGAGAAGTCTACAGATCATGTGAGGGATCAGGAAGAAGCAGAACCCCCAGGAGCACAGAGTATTTCAGGAGAAGTCTACAGATCATGTGAGGGATCAGGAAGAAGCAGAACCCCCAGTAGCACAGAGTATTTCAGGAGAAGAGTCTACAGATCATGTGAGGGATCAGGAAGAAGCAGAACCCCCAGGAGCACAGAGTATTTCAGGAGAAGAGTCTACAGATCATGTGAGGGATCAGGAAGAAGCAGAACCCCCAGGAGCACAGAGTATTTCAGGAGAAGTCTACAGATCATGTGAGGGATCAGGAAGAAGCAGAACCCCCAGTAGCACAGAGTATTTCAGGAGAAGAGTCTACAGATCATGTGAGGGATCAGGAAGAAGCAGAACCCCCAGGAGCACAGAGTATTTCAGGAGAAGAGTCTACAGATCATGTGAGGGATCAGGAAGAAGCAGAACCCCCAGGAGCACAGAGTATTTCAGGAGAAGTCTACAGATCATGTGAGGGATCAGGAAGAAGCAGAACCCCCAGGAGCACAGAGTATTTCAGGAGAAGAGTCTGCAGATCTTGAGGGAGATCATTAAAGTATCTTGATAGAATCGGGGTCCACAGCAGGTCATTATATAGATATAGTACATTGTGATGTCATCATGTGATGTAATTCCTGTGTATTCTGCGTTGTCACGTGTGCTTCGGCCTCTTCCAGGTACAGAAAGACGAGTTGGTTCGGTTGTCTCCCTCAGAAATTGAAAAATTAGATGCACCTTCTCAGAACGACCTCTTGCCTTCATTCTCGATCCCAGACAACCTCCTGAGTAAGACGATACCTGTGGCTGCCGCTGACCGTCCCCACAGCTCCCCCCTGTGGTGATGGAGGGTGTGACAGGCAGGAAAGCTGGGTGACTCTCCATGGGTGACCCAGCTTTCCTAGACGTAATATTTCACAACCCGCCAGAAGGGGGCAACTCTAGAGCTAGAGGTCACCTGATCATGTGGTAACCATGACGTCTTTGGTCTCCTAGGTGACAGCTCGGCGTTTGATTTCGAGAACGATGAAGCCACCCTCATGAACTTTCTGGAAGCGGACGGTGGCTTGGGAGAAGACGGAGACCTGCACGACATGCACTGGACGATCTAGCACCAAGACGTACAACCTCACGTACTGTAACTACAGGGCTCGCATTGATACTCATGGGATTTGTTTGTTTTTTGTATTTTTATTATATTTTTTTTGGTTACCTGCCCATTGAAGCATTTCTTACCTGACTCCTGGCTGCGCGGCGTTGTGGGAGAGAGAGAGAGCGAGCGCATCCAGATCGAAAGATTTTCATACTTGTTAATAAACAAATCTGAACTTGTATAAAATGGAGGACTGTGTGTGTGTATATAAGATATATTATTATATATAAAATGTGTGTACATCAGGGGGCGCTGTAGATTCACCCATCACAACTTCCCGATCAGGACTCCATTGAGGTTAGTTGTTTCTATATCGGAGATGTTGAAGGATCCAAGCAAGAGATTAGGGATGGGAAGCCTTTGGCGCTCCAGCTGTTACAAAACTACAATTCCCATCATGCCTGGACAGCTAAAGCTTTGGCTGTCCAGGCATGATGGGAATTGTAGTTTTGCAACAGCTGGGGGTTCCCCCATCCCTGAAAGGGATGAATAGTAAAGTTTAGCCTCTGCCACCAGATGGCGCTGTCTGTCAGTAAACTGGCGGAGCTTGTTATAAGTTTATAATCCCCAGCGCTCTGGATCGTCTGTGTTGTGCTCCAGGTGTTTGGTCTGTGAACAGAGCCTCCTTCTTCGGTAATCTGGGACCCCTGACAAGACGCGTCATTATATCTGTGGAAAGTATGGACGTGGGCGAAGCGGGATACCAGTAGTATAATGGAAACTTTTGCTTTTCTGATCGTTGTCGTCAGATACCCAGCTTTCCTAGCCTCCTGCATGGCCCGGTTATATGACGATCAGGGACATGTATTGTAGATTTGCCTTGGTGACCTCCTATGATGGACGTATTGGTTGTCACATCCTAGTCCTGGAGATTGGGGACTGTAGGAAAGCTGGGTGACAACCATTACGAGCCTGTCCTGTCGTCACCTATAGGGTTAACACAGTGCCTATAACCTTCCAGTCTGGTCTTTTTATAGTCGTTCTCAGGACGGCAGCAGCGCTCGCCGCGGGGATGAACTAGGCGCGGTCCCTCGCCCCGGGGTGTTTTACTCACTTAGAACTTCTGTCTGTCAGTGAGAGATTGACCTCCGCTCCCTGCACAATGGAAGCAGACACAGCCTTATTGTGCCGCGCCGATTCTGCAGCGAGATGGCGGATTCGTCATTGCGGAGCGGACACTCCTTCACCAACATAATGATCATCATCTGGAGATTATAGAAAGAAAACGTTAAGGATTAATCGTGTTAGCGGGAAGAAGCCAAGAACCTCTGTGATGGAAACAAAAGAGAGAATCCCGAGAAACCGACTTGGACGAAGATTTAAGAAGCAAATCATCCATAATATTGTGCTTGAATGTCGGCCCAGTCTGCAGAGTCCAGACAGATCTATCATTATCCTCCGCTGATACAAAGCGCCAGACCCCCTGCAGTGATACAGACATGCGTGATAAAAAGCCGTGTGCTTACAGTCACCAGCAGGGGGAGCACACCGCATACACAATTATATGGTGTCCATTGAACTTAATACAACACTGTTCACACTTTCGTCAAGAATAGTAAAGCTAAGATGATGAAAATGTTGGTGGAACCCCAAAATGGATCCCATTATAAGTCTTTTAGGGGTCTGTTTTTGGGAGTCTTACCTGTGGGGTGTGGAGGGGGCACCAGTTACCTGTGGAGTACTGCAGGAGTTTGGAGTGGAGGGGGTCACTTTTATTGTATTTTTACAGTAGATTTCCAAAGTTTTTGAAATATTTGGCTCTGGATTATTGGATGTTTACCATATATTGTAATGTCGTGTTGCTATGGTATAGTAGACTGATGCCAGTTCAGTGGTTCTACTCTGTTAAATATTATTAGATGAGGAAATAGACTTTAGCCCTCGTGCGGTGGCGGCGTTGTCTGTCTGGGTGACTTTGCATGTGATTTCACTATCGTTGGGAAGGCCCCAAGGTTACATATACTGCTTCATAGAATTGTGATTTCTCCAGAAAATTGTGAGGGTCATGGCAACTTCATTGTAAAACTGTGATGTTTCTTTCATTGTCTCCATAATGTATGTGGTAGAAGAATTGTAAAGGTGACATTGGTTGTAGGATGTTTTTTCTCTTACCTTTAACACAGAAGAGGAGTCAAGGTCTCCGGCCTGGGTGGAGAGCTGTCAAGTTATGTCCTGTCCTTCAAGAAGTTTCCCGACTGGGTGTGAGATGATGGATTCACTTTTCAGTGTTTTGTTTTCAGGTCTAATCTATTCTATTTCCAGAAGATGATTGGCCTCCAACCTGTTCCCCCTATTTTACAAGCCAGCAAAAGTTGAGAACTAGTGTCCTCCATTGGTTGAAGACTGGAGAGCGCTCTGCTATTGCTTTGGCATTGGCTGTTGGCCGCACATTCACCAGTGCTTGGTAGCCTGGGACCTGGGTTTCAAGGTGGTGAGGAACCAGTTGGAAACTTTGCCCAGCAGTATAGAAATCTATTCTCTAAAGCAAGCCTGAAGGTCTGGCGAGGGTAACACTACAATCTTTGCCTTGGCAGGGGTCACGTTACCAAAAGTCTCAGCTGTGACATAGCACTATACATCCCTAGCAATTAAAGGTCTGTAAATGGGGTCATGGTGTGACCACGATGCGACAGTCAAAAAAAAAATCGTCTCTGATGGTGATGGGTGGCCTCCCTTTGGCAAGGCTTAGATAAAGCTTGTCTTATTCATAGCTAAGACCCCAGTGCCCACCAGGGAGCTATAACTCGAGGTTTGCCAGGGTAGAAGATCATGGCCGCTATACATCTTCAATGATATTCCTTCAGGAAAGGCTTCCCACACCTTGGTAAGATCCATGATATTAGCCGGGATACCTTACAGGAATTATAAAGATTCCTCATCATGCCTGAACAGAAGACCAAATAGGTGTGTAGGCAATGTGCCATCATTCAGCTCGTGAGTTCAGGCACCTCAGGCCCACCACTCCTGGGACACTTGTTAATGTCAGGCTTCCATACTGCTTGACTAGTATGGCTTTGATCCAGAGGTCAGGCTCACTTACAAGTAGTCATTGATCCAAGATGCATTCACCCAGAATGTGACCCTCGTGTACTCATCCATTACCAGGAGCTTTGGCCCAGACAAGATCCTACCCTCAAGATCCTGACCTGAGCTCTGCATGGAGTCACTCTACACCTCTATGGTCATTGCCCCCTGGGAAACCTCAATATGCAAAAAGTTCTGTGGACTCTCAGTTACGAGTCTCAAAACATGGGACTAGCCAGATATCCCTCCAAGGAAGGATCTAGCAAAGGTATGGCTCCTATGTAGAGACCACCAAAACCACTGACAGTGTCGTCTTTAGCTGGTCTCTCTGAGATCAGTGATTTGTTGTGGGGTAAATGACAGACCTCATCAGCTTTGGGTGGTTCCAGAGCAGCGAGATACAAGCTGTGGATGTCATGGCTGCAGGCATTTCCGGGACTATCTGAAAGATCGATGAAAGATTTTCTTCCACCATGGTGCCCTAGAGGAAGGAGGAACGCCCACCTATTTACGATGAGGACATGTCTGCTGCAGCTTGTGCTAACAAGAATATTGATGGCCACTACCAGACACAATGTCATAGAGCCTGGGTCCCTATTGTTTTCAGTACGTGAGTTATAAGAAGAGCGGCTGATATTGGTCACACTTCTGGCTAGAAATGTCTCTGTAAAGTAGTGGTCGTGGGGGGAGGAGAGGTTTCTGCACTTTTGTCGTAATCAACCTGGAGTGGCTGATAACAGAGAACAATAAAATGCTGATAACAAGGAGCAATAGATTGTATTCATGTGTCCTACAGCTAGCCTCTCCCTAGTATGGAATGGCTGATAACAGCGAGCCCTAGATTGCATTTCTCACCAAAGATGATGAAAACAAGACAGACTGCTTCTATGGTGTCTTAGTGAGTAATTGGTGTGGTGACGGACTGAATCTATCATAGTACTGAAGATGGAGGGGGGGAGGAGGCACGTAGATCGCTGGAGGCCATTCCTTGCTAGATTCTTGCAATGTCTTATCAGGTTTCTTCGTCCTCTAAGTCAGTGATTTTCAACCTTTTTTGAGCCGCGGCACACTTTTTATACTTAAAAAATCCCGGGGCACACCACCAACCAAAATGGCACAAAATGACACTAAAACAGTACATATAATACATATAGTTAATAATATAGATTGTAAATGTATTTATACCTGGGCCTGTTTTCTTCTCCCCCCTACTTCTCTCCTGTGCTTCTCTCCACCATACTTCTGCCCCCTACTTCTCTCCTGTGCTTCTCTCTACCATACTTCTCCCCCCTGCTTCTCTCCTGTGCTTCTCTCCACCATATTTCTCCCCCATGCTTCTCTCCACCATACTTCTCCCCCCTGCTTCTCTCCTGTGCTTCTCTCCACCATACTTCTCCCCCCTGCTTCTCTCCTGTGCTTCTCTCCACCATACTTCTCCCCCCTGCTTCTCTCCTGCGCTTCTCTCCCCCATGCTTCTCTCCTGTGCTTCTCTCCACCATACTTCTCCCCCCTGCTTCTCTCCTGTGCTTCTCTCCACCATACTTCTCCCCCCTGCTTCTCTCCTGTGCTTCTCTCCCCCATGCTTCTCTCCTGTGCTTCTCTCCACCATACTTCTCCCCCCTGCTTCTCTCCTTTGCTTCTCTCCCCCATGCTCCTCTCCTGTGCTTCTCTCCACCATACTTCTCCCCCCTGCTTCTCTCCTGTGCTTCTCTCCACCATACTTCTCCCCCTGCTTCTCTCCTGTGCTTCTCTCCCCTGTGCTTCTCTCCACCATACTTCTCCCCCCTGCTTCTCTCCTGCGCTTCTCTCCCCCATGCTTCTCTCCTGTGCTTCTCTCCACCATACCTCTCCCCCCTGCTTCTCTCTCCTGTGCTTCTCTCCCCCATGCTTCTCTCCTGTGCTTCTCTCCACCATACTTCTCCCCCCTGCTTCTCTCCCCCATGCTTCTCTCTTGTGCTTCTCTCCACCATACTTCTCCCCCCTGCTTTTCTCCCCCATGCTTCTCTCCTGTGCTTCTCTCCACCATACTTCTCCCCCTGCTTCTCTCCTGTGCTTCTCTCCACCATACTTCTTCCCCCTGCTTCTCTCCTGTGCTTCTCTCCCCCATGCTTCTCTCCACCATACTTCTCCCCCCTGCTTCTCTCCTGTGCTTCTCTCCACCATACTTCTCCCCCCTGCTTCTCTCCTGTGCTTCTCTCCCCCATGCTTCTCCCCTCTGCTTCTCCCCATCCCCAGGTTTCTCTCCCCCTGCTTCTCCCCATCCCCAGGTTTCTCTCCCCCTGCTTCTCCCCATCTCCAGGTTTCTCTCCCCTCTGCTTCTCCCCATCCCCAGGTTTCTCTCCCCCTGCTTCTTCCCATCCCCATGTTTCTCATCCCCCTGCTTCTCCCCCATCCCCATGTTTCTCATCCCCCTGCTTCTCCCCCATCCCCAGGTTTCTCATCCCCCTGCTTCTCCCCCATTCCCAGGTTTCTCATCCCCCTGCTTCTCCCCATCCCTAGGTTTCTCATCCCCCTGCTTCTCCCCATCCCCAGGTTTCTCTCCCCTCTGCTTCTCCCCCATCCCCAGGTTTCTCATCCCCCTGCTTCTCCCCCATCCCCAGGTTTCTCTCCCCCTGCTTCTCCCCATCCCCAGGTTTCTCATCCCCCTGCTTCTCCCCCATCCCCAGGTTTCTCTCCCCCTGCTTCTCCCCATCCCCAGGTTTCTCTCCCCTCTGCTTCTCTCCCGTTTCATCCCCATCCCTGCTCACCTTCCCTGAGATGCTCGCCGCGGGTGCCGTCCCCCTCACCTACTACCGGACGCGCTCCTCCAATCAGGGGAGACCGGGAGCGTGGTGCGCTGCGGCGGGCCGTGATGCACGCATCCAATCAACATGTGCGCTACGGCCCGCCGCAGCGCACCACGCTCCCAGTCTCCCCTGATTGGAGGAGCGCGTCCGGTAGTAGGTGAGGGGGACGGCACCCGCGGCGAGCATCTCAGGGAAGGTGAGCAGGGATGGGGATGAGAGGGGAGAGAAACCTGGGGATGTTCGGGCCAGTAGGTGAGGGGGACGGCGCCTGCGGCA
The DNA here is from genome assembly GCF_027789765.1 of Dendropsophus ebraccatus. Taxonomy (NCBI): domain Eukaryota; kingdom Metazoa; phylum Chordata; class Amphibia; order Anura; family Hylidae; genus Dendropsophus; species Dendropsophus ebraccatus. The sequence goes on along the minus strand of NC_091454.1, from coordinate 8,143,306 downwards.
CACCCGACCATGTGTCACGGCACACTAGTTGAAAAACACTGCTCTAAGTCATATTGAAGAAGTGTGAGTCATAAGACATCACCGGCGGCGTGTACTTACCAACACCTGATAATATATGTATAGACGATAGAAATGCAATAACACTGCTACCGTACTGAATTTGTGGCTGTGAGTCAACAGACGGCTGTATACTGTGTCTATAAACCCTCGGACGTGTGAACAAGTTGAGTGATTGACAGGACCCTCATTGAGATGTAGCGATAGGCAAGGGTCAGACTGAGGCCATGATCCTACTCGCTTATTTTGAGTGTTGAAAGCTAAAAAGGGCTAAAAAGGTAACAATATCCAAGAGAGGAGGCCCGACGCTGACTCTATTCCAACTTCAAGACTAGATACACCACCGGTTTACATGGCAGCTTCACCATGAGGTCAACCACTATGATAATTCCAGCTTCAAGATTAGATCTGTCATTAATCTACATGCTAACTTCAAGGTTAGGTCCACCATTGTCTTCATTCTGACTTAAAGATGAGGCTCACCACTGGTCTACATGCCAGCTTCAAATCTACCACTGTCTTCATTCCAGTTTCATATCCAATACATACTCCTTTCGAAAGAGGTTAAACACCTCATCGTTTCAGATCCATCAATGAGGTCCGCCAGCTTCAATTCATCATAAAAATTACATGCAAACTTCTAAAGAGAAGGTCCACCACTGTCTTCTTTCCGACTTCAAGATTATGTCCACTATTAATCTACATGCCAGCTTCAAATTGAGATTGACCACTGTCTTTATTCTAGTTTCAAGATGTCATCATGTCATCTTCAAGATTAAAGTCCATCATGGTTTTCATTCCAGCTTCAAGACGATGTCCAACACTTCTTCGTTCCGGCTCCCAGATGAGGTCTACCACTCATCTACATGTCATCTTCAAGATGCAGTCCATCAATGTCTACACCATCTTCAAGGCCTCGTCTTCATTCCAGCTTTGAGATCCAACATACGTATGTGTCATGTTCAGGATGTGGTCCACACACAAGCTTTGAGACCAGATTTACCCCTGTCGTCACTCATGTTCGGTATGTTCCACTGTGGTATACTTGCAAGGTGAGTTCCACCAGCTTAGAGAGAAGGTGAGGTTGACCTTTCTCTTCTTAATTTCACCTTTAGGAGGCGGCCCACTGCAGGTCCTATCATTAAGCTTCAGGAAATTTACTCAACACCTGACTCTTATATGGATATAAGTTCAGGAGAAAGTCCGCGGGTCGCTTTACCGTGACTAGGTGTCTTAGGAAGGTCTACCTTGGTCTCCATCATCTTCATTATACGATCTGCATGCTTGCTTTTAGAATGCGGTCTACCGCAAGCCCCATCATTGTCATTCTTACATCATAGAGAGGTCACCACTGTCTCCGCTGCCTAATCACCAGCTTCAGATCAAAGTCTACTTCTGACCAAGCCATCCGCATGTCCTGACTTGTGACAGTCACTCATTGCTCCTTACACCAGGTCGGAGTGCTTACAAAAAAAACTATGGAGACCCCTTCTAAACATGTAGACGTCTCACTGCAAGCTTGAACAAAGCAATCAACTCAGAACCGGACTGGCTGTGTTACGTCTGGTTCTACCCTCAAGGCATTAGCTCCTCCCACAGCTGCAAGGCTCCACCCTGGAACTTTGCCAAGACTTACCAGAGAAAACTTGCTATTACTCCTCAATTCTTGTGACCTTTATGTCATTCAATCTGCTGAAACGTGTGGATTTCTATGAATATTTTTTTTTGTTTTTTCGCACCTTTTCTGTGTAAAGTGAAGAGGTTTTCCTTATATGTAGTAAAGATGTTTTTGCATTAGGAATTTGCAGCTCTGGACGTGAATTGTAAAACAGAGTAGGTATTTGCACTGTGCGGAGCTGTAGCCACTAGCCGTCAGCATGCTCAAGTCTGATTGTTCAGCATTTCATTGCCAGTGGCTGAAGACATTGGATGCAGGCCTAGGGAGTCTGGGAAAACTATACAAATTCAAATCCTTAAAGTGTCACTGTCGTGAATTTGTTTTTTGCAGAAATCAATAGTCCAGGCGATTTTAAGAAACGTTGTAATTGGGTTTATTATCCAAAAAATGCATTTTTATCATGAAAAAGCAGTTTGAAGCTCTCCCCCCTGTCTTCATTGTTCTCCTATGGAGAGAGCTAAAGAAAAGACCAAAACAGGACAACAAAGAGTTAATCTACAACTACCTCACCCGTTATCTCCTGGGACAGTCACCACTGACCTCTCTGAGCTCGGATTACAGCTGTCACCCAGCTCCGTGCCTGTAATCCTCTGTTATCTGCTTTCTGCTGCCGGCTAACTCCCTCCTTCCTCCTCCCCCCTCCCCTCTCCCTAGAACAGACAGGGGACGACTCCTGCAACAAGTCACAATTTTTTGCAGTGGATGGAAAAGAGGAAGGAGGGGGGGACCTGGGAAAAGGCTTTTTACATGCAGATAATGGCAGATTTGGCTAATAAACCCAATTACAAAGCTTCTTAAAATCGCCTGGACTATTGATTTCTGCAAAAAAAAAAAAAATACGACAGTGACTCTTTAAGTCTTTCCTGATCTGTTTTATGCCTGACACCCTTGCAACCTCCACCGTTTTTGTAGCGGTCTTTGGACGTTCTATTTTATCAGTATCTTTCTGTAGGTAAGGTCTCCAGATCTGAACTCAGTATTCCAGATGTGATGTCACCAGAGCTCCATACAGCGGGGTCACAATCTTCTCTTCCTAACGGTTATACCTCTAGTTATACGGCCCAGCATATCATTATATATATATATATATATATATATATATATATATATATATACACACACACACACACACACACAGCCCAGCATCACACCAGCAGGGGGCAGCGCGTCCTCCCCACATCACACCAGCAGCGGACAGTGTCCTCCCCATCATCACACCAGCAGGGGGCAGTGTCTCCTCCCACATCATCACACCAGCAGGGGGCAGTGTCTCCTCCCACATCACCACACCAGCAGGGGGCTGAAGTGGAAGCACATTTATGTCCCCCCGTGGTAAGCCCCAGTGTCTGCTCTGACTACACCTATAACCATTATATAACCACCTGAGACATAACTGCAGGACACGTTTTGCAGCAATCGGACATGTTTTTTTCTTGAGTATATAATGTAACTCAGGGTCAGTGCACAATAAGTAAAGCTCAGTCAGTCAGGATTGTGATGACTGTTTACGACCTTCTGCATGTATTATTATGGGTTCTGGAATGGTCTCTGTGTAATCCTAGCCTCGGCGGGTAGCCTGTGTATATTGGCTATGGCTGTAATCTGGTATTAGCGGACTGCCTGCTGACTATAGGACTCTATTGTCAGGAACAGGTTCTTCCAGTCCTCCGGCCCAAACATTATTTATTTTCGCCTCGCAGGTTCACAAGTTTCCACAATTCACAGAATAACGTCAATGTCTCCTACGTGAGATGCAGATGGGAAGCTTCCTTTTTCCCTTTGTTTCACAGGGATTTAGTCCAAAATAAAATCCTCTATTCAACTCTGGGTGACAAACTTCTTTTTTTCTTTTCTAATCTGTTTAAAAATTAATATTCTGGAGAAAACACAATGTATTAGGGCTTTGTAAGTAACAGGCGACTTCTCATCCAGGACTCCTGTGGAGGACCCGTCCTATCTATATTTACAGTGGACACCGTGTAATACTCACAATCTCCTGTGGGGGCGCTGCAGGCAATTAAATATTTGCGAACAGTCAAGATGAAAATTGATCTCTGGGAATTTAACCCAACACTGGGAGATTCTTCTAATTAGAAACAATCACTCAAAGTGGAATACCCCTTTAAGCCGTCAACGATTGTCACTCCCCCCCCTAATAGCTGCTTTAAAGTGAACATTTACACCCTAACCACAAACTAAGGGATGGTCGCGCTTTTTATGTCTGAAATGATTTTCATTTCGTCAACTTTTTTTTTTTTTGCCTCCAGGTCTGTCAGCGACTGAAGGAGAAAGTTAAAAAAAAATAAAAAATACCACCGGCTGTAAAAATGGGACGTAAAAAAGAAAAAACTGCAGGCGGACTCTCTGTAAAGGAGAAGTTTTAAACAGTATCCCAACATTTACAGCAACATAAAAGTTTTACAACTATCCCCCGCCTGTTCTGTATGACTTTAGGCGATAGTGATTTGTACTCCAGCTGCATTTAGAGGCCTAAATTTAAAGGGAAACGTCAGTAGACGATGAAACCCAGCCTGCAGGCGCCATGTTTTAGAAGTAATTTGTTGAGCAGATAGTGATATGTTTTATAGGAAAAGATTTAAAGAAGAAATGCTACAAAATTGAAAAGTGGAAGGGGGGCGGGGCAAGAAAACAACAAACAAATAAACTTACCCGTCCTTGTGCCTCCATTGCGCTGCTTGACACCCTCCAATTGCAAGGTCACAGCCCAGCCAAACGATTGCCTGCTCATCCAGTAGTCAGTGACTGGGGCGGTGTACCACTGCAGTCACCGAGCACTCAGCCGGGTACATGGCATTGCAGCTAGCAGAGCTGTAGGACACCGATGGCCGTTACTGGGACCAGCACAACGGAGGCACAAGGACAGGTAAGTTTACTTGGGACGTCTCCTTTAATAAACCAGATTTTATTCTTTAAAATTTATATTCATTAAGAGTCCAATGGGATGTGGCATTCAGCGGCTAAAACCGCCCCTCAGACTTTTTAGGCCAAAATGAGCAGAAATTTAAAATGATATATAATTCAGTGGTAAAAGATTTAGTTGAACTATTGTCGGAACAGTCAAATGCAGAGCATTCAGGTTCCGAAAAAACGCTGCTGAACCCGACCTTTCGGACTACTTTGTCTGGAGAGGTTGGGCCACAGCCATGTTTTCAAGGACTCCCCAGGGTGGCAACCAACTTCTCCAGGCGCTGGTAGTCAAATGCCGAGCGTTCAGGTTTGGAAAAAAGATCCCCCAGCTGTATGACAGTGATGGCAGATCTGACAGTTTTCAGTGATACGGATTGCCTTTTAAAAGTTCTGTAACTTAATAGGCTAGATGCTTGAACAGTAATATTTAAAAGGAATCTCTAATTGAAAATAAGGTAAAATCTGCAGGTGCCAAGTTATAGAGTGATGCGAAATGAACAGATTGATATATATAACTTTGTGGAAAATATTCACTATAATATGTAAATTTATTCATTTTAGTCTCCAAGTAGGACCGCCCCCTGGACTCAAGCCTAGATTTAAGCTAATAAATTGTTACTTATATTCATCTTTTCCCACAAAACTATATATCAATCTGCTCAGCTCGTCCTGCTCTATAGCATGGTGACTTTAGATTTGACTTTATTTTCAGTTGGAAAGATTCACTTTAAATATTATAACATATAATCTACTGAATAAGTAGGGGGCATTACTCCTGTGTATGGATTAACCAGACAGCTCTAGAATGAAGTAAATAGATTAAGAGAATAGGAAATGGCAGTGACCACAATGAGATTTTCTAAATCACCGACTATTTACCCCATTGTAGAGTCTAAATAAACGTTGACAAGACCCATTAAATGTAGCGAGATCTTCAGATAAGGAAGAGTTAAGTGTCGTGCCGGGTGAATTTGCGGATACCTTGTATTGTGAGAGAGAATTAACAATGAGTCACTTGTGAAAACATCTTTTGTCTCGCACATTCCTGTAACGTCTTGGTGCTTGTCGCTGGCAGTGGATCCAGCTGCGCAATTGTTCACTTTCTCTCTTCGCAGGAGCCTTGGTATTAAACAAACAGAGGGCGCGGCGGGTTGTATTGTGCGACAGCGCAGGAGCCGCCTATTGATCACATAGGGGCACATGTATCTATATAGGTAGCATGGCAATATATCCGAAGCCCTAGAGAATGAATAGGGAGCGGGCTGTGTACGCGTGCTGCCACTCCATTCACCGTATCGGTGGGGGTTCTAGTGGTCGCACCCCCACCAATCAACTAGTTATCCTCTATAACTTTAGGACTGACTGGATATCCCTTTACATAGCTTTTATAGTTGGTTTGTGTTTTATACTTCGCTTACCTCCAGAGCTGCAATCATACTTCTGGTCGTTTTTGAATGCAGATTACTATCACTTTACAGTGTTGAAGTGGCACCAACAATCGTAATGAGAGCCTAGTAGAATTTTGAATTTAGCTCTGTATGTATAAGCCATAGAAAGTAGTACAAAGTGCGTATAAAGCTACTCAAAGTAGACGTGGTCAAGACTTTTTTTTTCACGTTTGCTATTTAGAAAAACGCCTTCTCCCAACATACGAGGACACAATGTTAGCTTTACATTTCTTTATATCGGTAAAAGATCTGAGTGGACAAGGTGTTGGCAACAAAGCAATGATACAATGAGGAAAAACTGCTAAAAAGTACAAAAAGCATAAAACAGCTGAGATCAACAATGTATGAAGCTCTCCCCACACCAGCTGTGACTTCTACCAGGGGTGGTAACGTTGTCCAAAACCAAGACAGCAATGGAAGGTGAAGCCAAGGAAGCAATGATACAAAGATGCTGAGCAAACAACATAAAAGTGGCACAAAAAAAAAAGCATAAAACATCAAAGATCTTCAAGGTTGGAAGCTCTACTGGCACCAGTTGTGACTTGTGTAAGAGGTGGTAACATTATCCGAAACTAAAGCCGCAATAGGAGGTGATACCAATAAAGAAATGATACGATGCTGAGCAAAAAAACATAAAACATCTGAGATCTACTATGTATGAAGCTATCCTGGCACCAGCTGTGAGATCACCAGCAATGGTAGGCGACTCGAATGAAACAAAGATACTGAGCAAGATAACATAAAAGCAGCAAAATAAAACATAATAAGCATAAAATATCTGAACTCTGCACTGTATGAAGCTTTGCCTCGTACAAGACTCAGGTAGCAAATGGAAGGTGGTCCAATAAAGCCATGATACATAGATGCGGAGCAAAAAGTAAACCCATAAAAAGTTCCCCTCCCTCCCCAAAAAAGTGCAAAACCTTTGAGATCTACAATTTATGAGGTGTGCCTGGTGCCATCAGTGATTCATACGAGTGGTGGCAAGGTCACTCAAGACTAATGCAGCAATGGAAGGTGATCCCAATAAAGCAATGATACATAGATGCCAAGAAAAACTGCACAAAAGATGTAAAAACATCTGAACTCTACAATATACGATACGAAGCTTGTCTGTTTTCAGCTGTGACTTCTACGAATGGTGGTGAGGTCATCTAAGACTACGGCAGCAACGGCAGACGATGCTGAATACTGTTCCAACTCACAAGTGTGATCAATAATCCAATGATGCCCATTCCTACGTTGCCACCAAGAAAATATGTACCACAGGGACAGTTGCTACTGTCCCACCTAAGAATGGATTCAACTTACTCCCGAAAGACCATCATGTCCCTCTTCCGTAATAGCTATGGGCCCTCTTGAGGTCATATGGACCAATATTAGGAGGGTTCCTATTTTATTGCTTGCTACACCACCCTCCTCTCCTTTTTGTATACCAATTCTAAATATCGTAGACCCCAAATTACTATGACTTGTCTTCTAAGAGGCCCTTTCTTGTGGCCAAAAATTGATTGCAACCTCGGCACATCCTGTTTTTTTTTACCCCTCGTTCCTACCCATCTAGAATAGGGTGTTGTGACCTTCAGTCTAGAGTCCCATGCCCTGTTCTAAACTGTTGACTCCATCCTACCTAAGCTGAAGACCCATTTCTCCCCTATAGATCCCGTTACAGGCCCGGGCTCCTACCCTATGGTACATATACACAGCCTTCAAACAAGGTGAATTTTCAAAAACTTCTAAGCCTTATTATAACACAACTAAACACCATTCATACGTGAGTCATAAAAGTTCATGTGGGAAAGCCAGTGTTAAGTGATAAAATAACCTCTATTGCCTTAATACTTTCTCCTAGACAATCTATCCATAAGATCCAGAGATGTTATACAACCCAGATGATACCAGCACCATAGAAGGTTCCATGTTCTACTTCTTTGGGAACTGCTCTTCATGGCAGGTCATTTTTACTCTTATTAATACTTTACACCTAAAAGGTAAGATCAGAAACTTTTTGGAAAATACACATACAGAGTTCCGTCTTGGTTCACCTACGATATCCATAGATCAATGGACTCTCATTGTCCCATAAACTACGATAAGTCAGTTCAGCCATAGAAAAACTCACTGGTATGGGTGGAGAACCTTCCAGAATTACGAGTTCTCTGTGCTCAGTCTTGTAAAAAAATCAAGGTGATCATGACTTTGCCGGATTCTTAAGATGGTAGATTAGGAATTTCCCTTCATGGTAATAGGACACAGTGGTAAGGAAAGCACTAGTGTGCCATAGTGTTGACCTTCGTAGGTGGCATCAGTGGTGGGAAGATAATGGATGGGGCCTGGATGGTGACATGTCATCTGTATACATGGTCCAGTCATCTGTATACATGTAATTAACCAATGACTTGGTCATTGGCCATAGCGATTGTTGAGATCAATGATAAAAGTATATTTGGTTACTAATAAATTCCTTGGGTTGTTGAAAAATTCCGAAAACAAAAAAAGGGGTAAAAATGGGAAATCCCATTAAAGTCCTGAGCTTCCCAGTCCATCAAGTCAACTTTCCAATGCAACAGCCCAAGAGGTTCTTTAAATGCATAGTTAAGGCAGTAAGCGGGATTGAGGGTAATGCAGGTCAGGTGTCACTTTTTAGTCCATTAATAGGGGGTAGCCTCCTGTATAAGCGTCGTAATCCTCCAGGGGGTCTTCTCACAGGGAATGATGAGCCTTCGCAGTCCTGGGGTTGATAAAATCTGTCTTCTTATACATAGCCTGGTGGGTAAAACACAGAATAAGGGTTATGACCATACAGTAAAAGGAGACCAGTGGTCCCAACGTTGGTCAGTTTCAAACCTACTAATCCCAGCATGCCCTGACAGGAGGTCGGCAACAACTGTTGTAAACTATAGTTGAGGAACCAATCCTAATGGGTTAGGTACTGGTGTTAGCCCAATCTGGTCTTACCTTCTTGTAAGCACTGTGAAGATCCTGATGGGACCACATGTTGTAGAGCACAAGGGAAGCCGCTTTTCCTGTCTTCGTGTTCATATTGCTAAAGGTGGACACAAAGGGAAGAGTTTTATTTTTAGTTTCTCGACTAGAGATGAGCGAACCTTGAGCATGCTCGAGTCCACCCGAACCGATCGTTCAGCATTTGATTAGCGGTGTCTGCTGAAGTTGGATAAAGCTTTAAGGTTGTCTGGAAAACATGGATGCAGCCAATGACTATATCAATGTTTTCCACATAGCCTTAGGGCTTTATCCAACTTCAGCAGCCACCGCTAATCAAATGCCAAACGATCGGGTTCGGATGGAATCGAGCATGCTCCAGGTTCGCTCGTCTCTATTCTCGACCAAAGTCCAATAGTTCTATGGTTTGGGGGAGATAGAAGGTTTTGCCCTATAAGTGGTGTGGCCCACCAGTTAAGTCTTCTTTAAAAGGGTGGAGGAAACTCTTTGTAGACTCTTCAACATTACCAACCAAGGGAGGGGAGACAAGATTTCGTAAGGGGATGAGCCTAACCCATAGAAGGGGCCCCAACCTTCTCACCTGTCACCATTGCTGATATTGATTAGCTTCCTGATGCCCCCATATTGAAGCAGCATCCTGGCATTGTTGGAACTGTTGCAGATCAGGTTGTTGAATATGTAGCAGATTGATGCAGAAGTCTCGATGGCCAGGTTGGTGTCCGGTACACAGTCTGGAAGCGATTTCACCAAGTCCTCCATTAGTTCCTTGGCTGAAAATAAAGAATAGAGATTGGTAAGTAAGACTGACCACAGACAGTTGTCAGGAGCCACCATGACCACCATGGTCTTCCATCAAGGACTGGACAGGTTGGGTTCTCCCCTGTCCAGTCCTTCGCTTCTCCTGACATACTAAAAGGTTCCTGAAAAGTACTAACCAATCTCATTTTGTAGGGAAGCGTTACGGGACAGGTTCCTCAGGAGCGAGACCGCCGTTCTCTTCACCCCAGTGTCACTTCCATACAACAACATGTTCCGGATGTGTTGAAGGCCATTTTCCTTCTGGACAATCGTCTGAGCCACAGAGAATGGAATCTGTCAAAAAAAAGATTTTCTCTTAATGTTTTTCTGGGGTGGGCAGCCATTGGGCAGAATGGCTGGAGTCCAGGAGGGCGCTGACATCTTCCATAGACCGTACACTTGCTCACATTTTGCACACAAATACTTCTGACTTGATGGTGACTATAAAACAACAACCCTAACTAAATACACGGGCACCACACTAAGACATTGCTGAAACTTCTGGCACAGTCTTGACTGCCCCTAGGGGGAGGAGTTAAGATATTCAGGGGCGGTAACACAGGGTGGTAAGATTTTTGGAGGGACCTATGTCTACTCAAGACTGTGATGCACTGTGTTTTGGCACGGACATGGTGAATTGCTGATTAGATGGAAGAGTAAAAAAAATGAAAGGTTTAAAAAGTAAAAAAAAAATAAATTCCCACTTGTATCACATAATAATAATAATAATAATAATAATAATAATAATACCATCTTTGTAACAGCAGGAATGTAACTGCTGAGAAAACACAAGCTCAAGACCTCCCTGTACCAGACAGTACCACCCCGCGTGCACCCTCCTCTGGTATGTGACATAGAGCAACATCAACAGATCAGCTACACAGGTCAGGCCCAGAGTGACAGGAGGAAAATACCCCCCTCCCCCATATATAAGAAAACCCAGATGATTTACACGTTTGCCCTGTGACCCTCGTTTGTTAGTATAAGCTGCGGCTCTCACTTCCCCCCTGATTTATGCCTCTGTGGTTCCTCCCGGGGACAGCAGGATATTTACACGACAGTCACTATGAGGCGGCAGCGGAGAGGATTTATAACCAGGCAGTAAAAGGGGCACAGGCCTAGAGACTTAGATACATGGCTCAGCTGACTGTATCACACATGACTAACTTAGATACACACCTCTCTAGACTGTATCACACACTATGGGGGAGATTTATCAAACATGGTGTAAAGTGAAACTGGCTCAGTCGCCCCCGGCAACCAATCAGATTCCACCTCTCATTCCTCACAGACTCTTTGGAAAATGAAAGGTGGAATCTGATTGGTTGCCGGGGGCAACTGAGCCAGTTTCACTTTACACTATGCTTGATAAATCTCCCCCTACAGGCTTAGATATACAGCTCAGTATAACTATTGATGAGATTAGATACATAGCTTAGCAGACAGCATCACACATGACAGGCTTAGATACAGCAGTATCCTGTTTAGCCTCTCTGATTGCTTAGATACATACCGGCCCGCTGCCGGCGGTCAGGTTCTGGAGGGAGCCCAGTGACGCCTCCTGGGTGTAGTTACGGCTGCTCTTGGCGATGAGTGACAGGTAGAGTCGGACCAGTTTGGAACTCCACAGACACTCCACCCCTCGGGGGTTACTGGTCTCCTCCGCGATGGGGACGTCACTCCAGTCCTGGGGGCAGAAGGAGGGGTACGCTCAGTTACTGTACAACCCAATGTCATTCCCAGAAAACTAAACGGAATCTTAACATTCATCGTTTTGTGTGCACAGCTCCTCTGCAGAGCTCAGTAAGGATTACATAAGTGCAGGCCCTGACTACAAAGGATTAGTATGTAGTCTGTCACCATGGAGACAGACTGTGTAAATTATTCTTAAAAGGTGAAGCACTAAAGAAGCTCATAGACCTATCAGATGTAATGGCGACTGTGACTCCTACCTCCTTGAGCTTCCTGCTGCGGGAGCCGAAGCAGCCGATGTTGGTATCGTTGCGGGTCAGGTCCCGGTTCTGTGAGTGGAAGTTGTGGCTGTACCGGCTGGGCACCTCCGACTCCAGCTGGTAGGACAGGTTATGGAGTATACACACACAGTTTTCTGTAGCCTGAAACAGAATAAGATGGCGGCACATTACTAATAGCCACCATATCTGCTTGTGGGAAAGGGGGGGTGACAACCAATATGGCCGCCATTACAGTAACATCTCTAGCACTATGTACACATACATCTGTCAATACTGTACGACTAGTACTCACCCGATCGTCAGGCTTGTGGTCAGCAACGGTCCTGCTGATGTAATGTACCAGAGCGTCAATCAGCCCGTCACATTCCCGCAAAGCCTTCCTGCCCTCCGGCCCAGCCGAGCTCATATTCCTGTGATAGAGGAAAAACAGGATATATAGGACACAAGGTGCAGTATTATAGTAGTTATATTCCTGTATATAGGAGCAGTGTTATAGTAGTTATATTCTTGTTATATTCTTGTATATAGGGGCAGTATTATAGTAGTTATCTTTTTTTTTTTTTTTTTTTTTTTTTTACAATATTTTATTGAAGTTATACATAAATACAAAGTGATAAGAACAATCATATAATAGATAAACTATGACAAGTCAGTAGACTTATATAAAATTATATAAATAAATATAACAAATCATTAAAACAAACAAAGCAACCAATTACTGCTCTAACATACAATTGAAGTAATATTGTAACATACTATGCTCTATATCAAGTACAGGTAAGTACTCCCAGGGTACCTGCAACCATTGCTTTGTGATACCATATAGTAGTTATATTCTTGTATATAGGGGCAGTATTATAGTAGTTATATTCCTGTATATAGGAGCAGTATTATAGTAGTTATATTCCTGCATATAGGAGCAGTATTATAGTAGTTATATTCCTGTATATAGGATCAGTATTATAGTAGTTATATTCCTGTATATAGGAGCAGTATTATAGTAGTTATATTCTTGTATACAGGGGTAGTATTATAGTAGTATATTCCTGTATATAGGGGGCAGTATTAGAGTAGTTATATTCCTGTATATAGGAGCAGTATTATAGTAGTTATATCCCTGTATATATGTGGCAGTATTATAGTAGTTATATTCCTGTATATAGGGGGCAGTATTATAGTAGTTATATACCTGTATATAGGAGCATTATTATAGTAGTTATATTACTGTATATAGGAGCAGTATTATAGTAGTTATATTCCTGTATATAGGGAGCAGTATTATAGTAGTTATATCCCTGTATATAGGAGCAGTATTATAGTAGTTATATTCTTGTATATAGGGGCAGTGTTATAGTAGTTATATCCCTGTATATATGTGGCAGTATTATAGTAGTTATATTCCTGTATATAGGGGGCAGTATTATAGTAGTTATATACCTGTATATAGGAGCATTATTATAGTAGTTATATTACTGTATATAGGAGCAGTATTATAGTAGTTATATTCCTGTATATAGGGAGCAGTATTATAGTAGTTATATCCCTGTATATAGGAGCAGTATTATAGTAGTTATATTCCTGTATATAGGAGCAGTATTATAAGAGACAAACTACAAGCCATGAATGGTATTGATCTATATGCACAAAAGGTTGAAAGATTGAGGCTGTTCCTAGGATCTGTGCAGCCCCTTGAAGGGTAATGTTATAAATCACGCAGAAAAAGTTACTATTATGATCTTTCCTATTTGCTCCATTATCATGATGAAAGGCAGTGACATCAATCTCTTATATCGCCCTCTATGTTTAGCTTCCACATTGCTAATTTTAGAGAGCCAATTTTTTTTAATGCAACAAAGAGAAAGGAAAATTCCTTTAAGATAAGTATCCCTTACAGAGAACTAAGTGGTGTAACTACAATCACTCCGAATCTTCAGGTTTTGTCTCGCAGGAACTTGCAGATTCCTTTGGAGGAGATGCCATTTCCATCCATTAGAGGAGTGTTCTCCTGCATGACCTTGGGAAAAGGTCACCTGCGCCCTCCATCACTCTGGCATTTATGGCGGTCCCATCCATTAGGGAGGATTTTGTTGGACACATCACAGTTTTAGGGATTTGTCATTCTCAGCAGTAATGATAAGGACGAGAACACGGAGGGTTAATGCTCCGCAAGAGATCAGAAACCTGCTGCAGGCAAAGTGCGGAGAAGGCTGAAATGACATCTTACACCCTGAGAACCACCGTACAGGGCGAAAACTGCCTGAAAAATACACCTTACTACATAGACCATTATATCTTATACCACGTAGGGAGCAGTATTATAGTAGTTATATTCCTGTATATAGGGAGCAGTATTATAGTAATTATATCCCTGTATATAGGGAGCAGTATTATAGTAGTTATATTCTTGTATATAGGAGCAGTATTATAGTAGTTATATTCTTGTATATAGGGGCAGTATGATAGTAGTTATATCCCTGTATATAGGAGCAGTATTATAGTAGTTATATTCCTGTATATAGGAGGCAGTATTATAGTAGTTATATTCCTGTATATAGGAGCAGTATTATAGTAGTTATATTCCTGTATATAGGAGCAGTATTATAGTAGTTATATCCCTGTATATAGGAGGCAGTATTATAGTAGTTATATTCCTGTATATAGGGGCAGTATTATAGTAGTTATATCCCTGTATATAGAAGCAGTATTATAGTAGTTATATCCCTGTATATAGGAGGCAGTATTATAGTAGTTATATTCCTGTATATAGGGGCAGTGTTATAGTAGTTATATTCCGGTATATAGGAGCAGTATTATAGTAGTTATATTCCTGTATATAGGGGACAGTATTATAGCAGTTATATTCTTGTATATAGGAGCAGTATTATAGTAGTTATATTCTTGTATATAGGAGCAGTATTATAGTAGTTATATTCCTTTATATAGGGGACAGTATTATAGCAGTTATATTCTTGTATATAGGAGCAGTATTATAGTAGTTATATTCCTGTATATATAGGAGGCAGTATTAGAATAATTATAGTAGTAAGTAACTGTATACATATGGCCGCCTTCTCCCTTGTGTCCACGCTGATTTCTCAGCAGCTCTGTGTATATAATCTCTGTCTATGTAATCGGTGACATAGGAAATAACCATCTTGCATGAGGTAGAGTTCATAGACTTTGCCCGTCCATTATAGCTGAGCTGGGAGGCAGATGTCGCTCACTCGTTACCTCTCTGGGAAGTGTGAGCAGACGCCCTGTGACCTGTGGATTTCCTCTGACATTCCTCCAGCAGATCAAAGTGTAATAATAAATCTCCATATGTCCTCCATGTAATGCGGTAATTATGGAGTAACACTTCAGTGCACTCCCCCTGCATAGACCGGTTATGGGTGGAGGAGCCTTTTATGACATCGCCGGTTTTATAGGTAAAAGGAGATTATAGAGATTGTCTCAGAGTTATGACTTTATATTGTTTTGTAATGTTCCCCTCAATGATTGGCTGAGATCCTCAGCGATCAGGGTGGAATCTGGCAGAAACTGTTCAGTTTCCCTGCAGCGCCACCGCAGGGGAAATAAGGTATTACACCAAACAATGGTCTGTGTTATATTAGACATGCCGAGTCCTCCAGAACAGGAGACAGTCTTTATAGTGACTCCTGTAATGGTGACACCTACATTTCCATCAGCTGTTAGAGTACACGGGACCCCTCCCGGTGATGTGACACCTACTCACTCTGCGCCTTGTGAATTATTGATTCTTTATTGTGCCGCTCTGAAAGACCAAGGCCTTAGAGATCTCTGGTTAATGTGAGCAGGTGCTGCCGGGGTGGGGGTGGTAGTGTCGGGGCGGCGGACGCATGGAAAATCCTAATAGAAGACTGAACCCCAGATGTGGCAGAGCCCAGCTTAGCTCTTTTGGGTTGCATGGTTTCTACTTGATAATTCATAATGCTGGGATTTGTAGTAGGAATGATTGGCCTATTGGTCATAGTATAAAGCGTATGCGCCCTCGTATCCTCTGCCAGCGCGGGAGCAGACGTCGGCTTTGGAAGCATAGTAAGAATTCCGCTCTTTCAGGCCCTGTTGTCCGTGGATTTGTTTAGTCTTTAATGTCTAAAAGGGTGATTGTAACCGGAGAGCGGGCAAGCGCCAAATCTGCCAACCTGATTTACGAGAAGAGCCAGGAGACCGGGGAGAGAAGGCAGCACGTATATAGAAGCGGTCGTGTATGTCAGCCCCTTGTTGTGTCTGATAAAGATTAATCTGTACGGAATGTAGATTGTGTGAGGAGAGGATTGTGCTGGGACATGCCGCTCCCTGATAGAGGTGAGGGGGAAATAAGGCAATGGAGGAGGAGGGGCAAACTGTAAATCTACTAAAGAAGGTTAACTTCCACCAAAGCATCACTATTCCGTATCCCTTTTCTCTCTCACAAACCTATCCCCATTGAATTGATCCACCTCAAATCTAAAGGGTTTCCATACACTTATTATGTCCGTGAGTGTAAAGTATATGGGGGTCTCCTGACTGTTGGTGGTCAGAGGGGTTGGATGTGATGGAAAAATAACTGCTTATTTCTTTGAGAACAAAGGGATCAAGCAGTCTCCAATGCTGTCTGGCTGGTGGTTCACCTCTCTCCTCCACATAGAGAACATAGGGACATTCGGCACTATTGTACTAGGGGGCAAAGTGTATAGAATTTTTTTTTACGGGGCGCACAGTGGGTGGCGGCGTGACGGGGGGGGCCGTATGACAGGGGGGGGGCGCACAGTGGGTGGCCGTGTGACAGGGGGGCGCACAGTGGGTGGCCGTATGACAGGGGGGGGGGGGCGCACAGTGGGTGGCCGTGTGACAGGGGGGGCGCACAGTGGGTGGCCGTATGACAGGGGGGGGGGGCGCACAGTGGGTGGCCGTGTGACAGGGGGGGCGCACAGTGGGTGGCCGTGTGACAGGGGGGGCGCACAGTGGGTGGCCGTGTGACAGGGGGGGCACACAGTGGGTGGCCGTGTGACAGGGGGGGGGGGCGCACAGTGGGTGGCCGCGTGACAGGGGGGGGCGCACAGTGGGTAGCCGTCTGACAGGGGGGGCGCACAGTGAGTGGCCGTGTGACGGGGGGGGGGGCACAGTGGGTGGCCGCACAGTGGGTGGCGCGAGTTTCAAGTAGCAAAGGGACACGATTATATTCAAGCAAAACCGTAGATGGCACTGATCACTTCAAGTGACACAGTGTATCTTAGTTATATTTATATACGCAGAGGTCTAGGAGTGATGGAGAAGACCAGAGAGATGGACTCCACAGAAGACTACACTGGTTGTAGATATCTGACTGTGTTGTATTAGTACTATAACTACTCCAGTACGACGATCTGTGATACCTGTTAGTTCTTACTGTGATGAGGTTGGTTCTGGTACCATTTATAGGGCATGAGCTTAGTTCTTGTACCATATCCATCTACTTGTATCTTACATTAATCAACCAGTCCATCTGAGGTTCCTTGAAGGAGGGATAACTGGCTCCGCCCACTGTCCCACCCCCGCACAGCTGCTGAGAGGTCATATGGATGGCGCGTAGCTCTTGTTTAGCAGTGTGCAAGTATTCTCCACTCTTAGTTTTGCTATGGAGACCTTTCCCCTTAGAGGAACCTGCTCTATTCAATAACAAGAGACACCGGCAAAGTCTGCAGGGAAAGATTCAGACTATTGTTTCCTCTATGAGCAATGAGTATAGTCCCGTCTGATGTCATCTGTTACCTTGGTTAGGAGACAACACACATGACGGGTGAATTTAACTCTTCAGATCCTATCAATTTAGGGCATATTACCCCACCCCCCATCCCCATTCTCTGTAATCAAACCAGTGCCCCCACCTGCAGTGTATATATCTATATATGTGTGTGTACAGCTCACCTGAGGCAGCCAGTGGCATTATAGAAGATATCAGTGTCAGCCATGAGCTCATTTTTAGAATACTCTCCATCCTTCCATCCGGAACACGGGATAATGATATTGTTGGTCAGGGTCTGCAGAGCATCTCGGATTAGCATGACCTTCAGCTGGTCATTGGAGGACAAGTTCCACATTAATCCTGCCATATCAAAAGGAATTAGTATTAGAGGAGACATACCGCACTGCGGACACGGCATACAGTGGTCGTAGGATTACAGCGATACGGTCGTCTTTATTGTTACCATTTTGAGCTTTTATCAATTTTTCTATATACATTTATGTCAGGAAAGGGTTAAAGTGAATAATATCTAAAGCGCCAAGTACCCTAAATTATAAAAAAAAAAAAAAAAAAAAAAAGAGTCCCAGAAGCCACCACTAGGAGGAGCTCACTGCATACAGTGTTATTATTGAGTTCTGTGTATGTACAGTATGCAGTGAGCTCCCCCTAGTGGTGGCCGGAAGCAGAGAGAATTTTATCATGTAACTATCAGTCTATGGAGGGGATTAGGAGCTTGGTATCAGAAGATGATAAAGCAAACATATCATGAATGCAGAATTATATTCTCATACAAGAACCAGGAGGACGGAAGGAGACTATTTACACAGTGTCACTTGTGTTACCTTGTGAGACATTCACTCCCGGCCCCTGACATTGTAGTCTTTTGTGAATTGGGAAGGAGAACAACTACTTGTGCTGGTCAGGATGACGGCTGTAACATTGTATCGAGAGCCGATGAGTCAGCGTCATCTCAAGAACTTGGAATTCGGAGCCAGAAGTTACCCTGGGGCTATTGGCGTGAACTCTGAGAATTATTCCTGATGCTCCCAGACAAAGGATATAAAGTATATAACACCGACCTATAGATGGGAGATCATAAGGACATGGCCCCCGGGGAGGATAAAGCACTAATCCTATCAATCATATGGACACAATATGGCGGTATTATTTAGTTTTGTTCCATTTTCAGGACTAGGTAATATGACGTCCTGAGGAAGTGTTTGCCCCCTGGAGACGGTGTTGCCCCCACAATGGTCACCTGTGATCTGCTTCTTTATCTCCAGGTCCTGGCTCTCCCTCAGCAGGCTCAGCAGTTTGGGCATGGCACGTTGCTCGCACACCTCCAGCTTGTTGTCATTGTCCTCGTACACCAGGTTCCGGAGGGCGGCGCAGGCGGCACGCTGCACCTCCTCGTTGTTGTTGTTCAGCAGCTGGATCAGCTTGGGGATGGCGTTCATACTGTACACCTGAGAGATAGAGAGCGGCGCTGTAAGAACCGTGCGCCAAAGTAACTGAGCCTTAACAGCGCTCCAAACTCTGTAGGCGTCTATAAGAGGAGCGAGGCTAAAGGGAGGCGGAATATCTCCATTAAAGGGGAACTCCAGCAATAAAAAAAAAAAAAAGTCATTCAAATCAACTGGTGCCAGAAAGTGCCAAAGATTTGTAATTTACTAACAGCTTTTTAATACTTATCAGCTGCTGTATGTCCTGCATGAAGTGGTGTATTCTCTCCAGTCGGACAGAGGTGGCGGCAGAGAGCACTGTGTCAATGTCAGGAACTGTCCAGAGCAGCAGCAAATCCCCATCTCCTGCTCTGCACAGTTCCTGACATGGACAGAGGTGGCAGCAGAGAGCGCTGTGTCAGTCTGGAGAGAATACACCACTTTCTGCAGGACATACAGAGGCTGATAAGTACTGGAAGACTAGAGATTTTTTAATAGAAGTAAATTACAATCCCGATACCAGAGCACTTTGCATCATGGGAGCGCCTTCTAGAAGTAAGTTGTTGGGCCACAGGTCTGTTTGCAGGGACGCTCGGCTTAGTTGGTACCCACCACTCAATATGGACCATTACCTAAAAATGACCCTGGGGGATGTCAGCGTGCAGCAGGACCCTCAGACTGCAGCCTATAAGATCGCCCTGCAGATGTGAAGTGTACCCCCAGCCGTGCCCGCTCTATGTATTATACTCCGAATTCCAGAAGGGATTATAGGCGGCTCCCTGGCCAAATAACTGCGTGCCCCTCCAAGAGCTGGAGTCCCCGTGTGAAATTCCGGCCGTGCTATCAAACTAAATCACCGACCCCTGGATGAACTCAAGTTATAGGGAACATCTACCTACCTATATCTATCCTATATACCTACAGTATCTCAATATCTCATAGTGCTCAAAAAACATTGAGTAAATTACAGCCCCACATTCCTGCCCTAGATTCCTCTCTTCACCATTATAAACTGTATAATAACAAACTATATCATTATGTTATTATAGAATATTACTTGTAAACCAACAAGGATACCGGATATTAACCCTAATCCATCCTAGATCACCAGGGATATTATATATACTCACCTGCCCTGATTCCCTGCCGACTGTCCCTGGCCCAGCTGTGTAGCACTTCCTGGTCACTGTCTCCACACAAGGATGTATCCACTCAGCCTGAGGCGGGATACTGATGCAGAGATTGTCTGTTCAGGCACCAGAAAGAGCTTCAGAGCGGGACTGGGCATCATCGGGATGTTGGCGGCAAAGGATCAGGACAGGAGAGTACAAATTTTAGTGAAACTGGCTCAGTTGCCCCTAGCAACCAATCAGATTCCACCTTGTATTCCTCACAGACTTCTTGGAAAATGAAAGGTGGAATCTGATTGGTTGCTAGGGGCAACTGAGCCAGTTTCACTTTACTCCATGTTTGATAAATCTCCCCCTATTACTTATTACTTTTAAATCTATAAAGAAGCCCCTAGATACCGACATAGAGGTAAGAGACATTAACCCTTTCACTGCCTTGAGCACCAGGAGTATTGGGTCTTTACATAGAAATAAGTGCGTTCATCTCTCCCCGTCTGGATTGTGGAGATATCGGTAATTACAGGGATTAGCCATTAAGCGTTTGATCTGTGGAGCGGAGAGCGAGTGCTGCCGGGCAGCCGGACGCCCAACGCTCATAACCTCTATAGGAAATTATCTCATATCAGGGTATATGGCGGCCGCATTGGTTGTCGCACTCCCCCTCCCCCGGTCACCTACCTTCTTCCTGGACTCGGCTTTTTGGAAACATTCATGCTGTATGTAACTCGCTGCCGATGTCAACCAGAAAGCAGAGGTACTGTCGTTTTGCAGCAGGCCTACAGCTTTCTCCAGAGTCATCGGCACCTCGGATGTCCCCGCTCCAGCGCTGGAACAGACAAAGACAATGAGACTAAAGGGGGGCTCCGACTTCTGGAAAAACTACAATGTTTCAAGTCTATAAGATGGGATTACCCCTTTAACATTTGAATTATCAAAGAAAGACTGGTTGCTAGGGAATGCAGTAAAGACTGTGGTTGTTAGGCAGTGTATCCCTAGCAACCAGACCGTCAGTCACGAGAGATCGGTTGGATTGACAATGTGCTGAGAAGGGCCGGACTTGGTCATGTGCATTGGACCCTAGAATATAACAGGTTTCGTACTATCTGCAATTTTGGGCAGTATGCGGCCTATGGAAGACATTTATCAAACATGGTGTACAGTGAAACTGCCTCTGTTTCCCCTAGCAACCAATCAGATTCCACCTTTCATTTTCCAGAGTCTGTGAGGAATGAAAAGTGGAATCTGATTGGTTGCTAGGGGCAACTGAGCCAGTTTCACTTTACACCATGTTTGATAAATCTCCCCCTATATGCTACAATTGTGTACCTTACAAGCCGCCATTTATGTAGACAGGTCTACTAGATGAGGGATCAAGACATAAGGGGTCTCCATTCATAATAATATGGCACCTAGGTGGTGTGACAGAGGGAAGGGGCAACATGATCACAAGGTGCCAATGGGTTGCCATGGCAAACAGGCCTAGCAAAGGCTGACAGTCCTGTCATACAGTAACTATATGTAATCCTAATAGTCACAAAAATAGAAAAGTAATGGGGAAAAGGTAGCGTCTACACTATACCACCGACTTACCCAACAGCGTCTAGCTGTCCGCCATCGAGCTGCACATTTCCACTGGCTGCAGCCATTGCGGCAGTCATTGTAGCTCTCCGTACGCCCATGTCGATGCCACTGACTGCTGGAGGTGACTGGATAGGCTCCTTTCGGTAGATCGTGTACCTCGTGTTGCTCTGATGCGATTCAAATCTGTTGCCCATCTGGGACCTCCCCTGAGGAGCGGCCCCTGCAGCTTGGGGCTGGTAGTGCCGCTTGTCTAGGAGGTTATCCATACTTTGGCTGTTCCTAGGCTGGTAATAGGGTCTGGACGGACTGGTGGGAACACTATTTATGAACACTGAATCTTGGTCGGACTGGGTGGACTTTTTGACGGTGCTTTGCCGAGGTCTAGTCGCCTGACCGAACTCCGAGCGAGAGTATCGTATGGTGGACATATTGACCCCTCGGGACTCAGGATATCGCAGGCTGGCTGCTGTGATGTTTCTCCGCTGGTCATAGGAAGACATTAAAGCCTCTTGTCTTTCTGGAGAGATATCCCTTCTCACTAGAGGTCGTCTCTGGCCGCCATCCTGCTCGGTACCCCATTGACTGTAAGAGGTGTAACTCTTGGCCCATCCGTTTTCTTGTGCTCTTTGGCCATACTGAGCGTGACCACCGCCCCAACCGTTCTCATGTACAGATGAATAGTTCTGTCAATAAAAGTGAAAAATGTCATTTAAAGGAGAAGTAGGACATCAAAATATAGACTTACAGGTACAGTACGGGTGTTGGATACTGACATGCCAACACTCGAGGGAAAAGGGGGTGCTTGGGGGGAAAAATGGACACGCTAAAACTCAGGAGGAGGGAAAAGATGGTGACACTCGGGGGAAGAAAAAAAGACATCGAAATACTGACGCGGGTGTGGAGGGGAAGGGCAGTGACATGCTAACAGGATGAATGGCATGCCAACACTTGGGCAGAGACACCGTAAGATCTGGCTGCAGACCCGGATCGCTATAGGTTCCGTACGTAATCTGTAACATCGCTCCTGGGTCGACATTGTGTGTTGTGAGACGTCACGCTCTGATCCTCCTGGTAAACATTCCGGAGCTATTGGCGTGGCTGACTCCCAGGAGATAGGGGCACTGCCCTGAGGAATGTTTTTCTTTTTTCAGGGGCCATTGAGTAATGGACAGATGAGTGTGAACATTGTCTGAGGGCCGGATCAGGTATCAATCACTGAAGAATGCGGCTTCAGCTCCAAGGAGGAGGAGGAGGAGGAGGAAGATGTATCAGTCCGATCACAAAGGTTTAATTCCCCGTCTATCACCCCTACCAGCAAATGGAACTAGTCTGGATATACAGATACGGAATATAAATTCTCTGCCTATTGGGTCCATATACTGTTTTTCTTTATGGCTCCATTGAATTCTATGGGAGAACAGTCTTGAGTAGCTACACTGACTTGTGGGGTCCGGCTGCTGGGGCTCCCCATAAATAACAGACTGTAATGGATATGTGCATAGTGGTACAAGCAAACCATCTACATCAATAGTGAGGATCATCAAAAGAAAACGTCAATGGGGCCTTTCTACCAGACAAAACTGGATTGGTTGCTACGATTATCGGCCCCTTACCTTCATGCTGTCATACTTGGAGGGCGATCTGATGGTCTCTCGGTGCATAGTCATGTTGTGAACCGCCTGATCGGGAGTGCTCACAGCACGGTGGATGGTTCCTGAAGACGACAGAAAATAGAAATAATTCAGTGTTTTATTATATACGGAAATTCTTTGATCCGTTTGTCTACCTGGTTAAATTGGACCAAATAATCGATCACGATGATCATTAGATCCGCTAAAGTTTGATTAGTTGTGACGGACGTGTCCCTTTAAGAAGCATGTGCGAGACACGAATACAAAATAAAAAGGAATGGAACAAAGTCGTCTGTCGGCGTCAGCTTGTTCTGATCTATGCAGATTTGTGTAGACGTGTATTTCTATAGTCAGAAGGTAAACAGACTGCTCTAATATAGAAAGGCATAAAAAAAAAAAACACAAAAAAAACACATATACATTATATATATATTTATTATTATTTTTTTATTTTTTTTATTTCTTTATTTCAGTATATATTTAATTTTTATTATTTTAGCCTGGAATACCCCAGAATAATTATACATTTACAGGTTACAGCTGCTGCCCGTGTGTGTGTGTAAACTTTACAATGCTCTATGCAGCATGCTCTACGTATGGGAGAATGTTATGGGCATGCTCTACGTATGGAAGAGTGCTGTAGGCATGCTGTAAGCATAGGAGAATGTTATGGGCATGCTTTATGCAGGAGTAGGTGGCAATCTGTGCCCATCACTTGCTGTCAGTGCTGGATCCTCTGCTTATAATGAAGGTGTTCCTTGTCATTGTCATCCTTGTAAAAACAACAACCCGCATTCCGGTAGAATTTGTCACCTTGATGTATGTAATATTTAGTTACTTCGAGACACAAAGCGCTTTATCTAAGTCTCCATTATGGTTATTTAATCCTAAAATTCTCCCCCCTCCTAGCAGATAATCCGGAGAAAGAACCAGTCCTGCTCCGGAGTCACAGCTACTTTTATTGTGCAGTAAATAAAGGGCACGGAGTAACGTGATCTACAGTAACATGCCATATAAATGGCCCCGAACCACCGCCACCTCCAGCTATAGCCAGGTGCACATAACATCTCATCCAGAACCCGGCCCAGCCGCATTGCTGGCATGTCTGACCATATACAAGGTTTAAATTAAAACTTCACCACATATTTATGGAGTTCACTGCGGGTTTATCTATGTAGACAGCAAAGGCAAACCGTGTCATTATAACACTATACCATACACACCTCCACCCAGGGGCGACCAGAGGAATATCACTGTTATATAAGTATACAGAGAATTACACCTACACATGGGGGGGCAGTACTATAGTAGTTATATTCCTGTATATAGGGGGCAGTATTATAGTAGTTATATTCCTGTATATAGGAGCAGTATTATAGTAGTTATATTCCTGTATATAGGAGCAGTATTATAGTAGTTATATTCCTGTATATAGGGGGCAGTATTATAGTAGTTATATTCTTGTATATAGGGGGCAGTATTATAGTAGTTATATCCCTGTATATAGGAGCAGTATTATAGTAGTTATATTCCTGTATATAGGAGCAGTATTATAGTAGTTATATTCCTGTATATAGGATAAGTATTATAGTAGTTATATTCCTGTATATAGGAGCAGTATTATAGTAGTTATATTCCTGTATATAGTAGAAGTATTATAGTAGTTATATTCCTGTATATAGTAGAAGTATTATAGTAGTTATATCCCTGTATATAGGGGCAGTATTATAGTAGTTATATTCCTGTATATAGGAGCAGTATTATAGTAGTTATATTCCTGTATATAGGGGCAGTATTATAGTAGTTATATTCCTGTATATAGGAGCAGTATTATAGTAGTTATATTCCTGTATATAGGGAGCAGTATTATAGTAGTTATATCCCTGTATATAGGAGCAGTATTATAGTAGTTATATTCCTGTATATAGCAGCAGTGTTATAGTAGTATATCCCTGTATATAGGAGCAGTATTATAGCAGTATATCCCTGTATATAGGAGCAGTATTATAGTAGTTATATTCCTGTATATAGGGAGCAGTATTATAGTAGTATATTCCTGTATATAGGGGGCAGTATTATAGTAGTTATATTCCTGTATATAGGGGGCAGTATTATTATAGTTATATTCCTGTATATAGGAGAAGTATTATAGTAGCTATATCCCAATATATAAGAGCAGTATTATAGTAGTTCTATTCCTGTATATAGGAGCAGTATTATAGTAGTTATATTCCTGTATATAGGAGCAGTATTATAGTAGTTATATCCCTGTATATAGGAGCAGTATTATTATAGTAGTTATATTCTTGTATATAGGAGCAGTAATATAGTAGTTATATTCCTGTATATAGGGAGCAGTATTATAGTAGTTATATTCTTGTATATAGGAGCAGTATTATAGTAGTTATATTCCTGTATATAGGAGCAGTATTATAGTAGTTATATTCCTGTATATAGGGGCAGTATTATAGTAGTTATATTCCTGTATATAGGAGCAGTATTATAGTAGTTATATTCCTGTATATATAATCAGTATTATAGTAGTTATATTCCTGTATATAGGGAGCAGTATTATAGTAGTTATATTCTTGTATATAGGAGAAGTATTATAGTAGTTATATTCTTGTATATAGGAGCAGTATTATAGTAGTTATATTCCTGTATATAGGGGGCAGTATTATAGTAGTTATATTCCTGTATATAGGGGGCAGTATTATAGTAGTATATTCCTATATATAGGAGCAGTATTATAGTAGTTATATTCCTGTATATAGGGGCAGTATTATAGTAGTTATATTCCTGTATATAGGAGCAGTATTATAGTAGTTATATTCCTGTATATATAATCAGTATTATAGTAGTTATATTCCTGTATATAGGGAGCAGTATTATAGTAGTTATATTCTTGTATATAGGAGAAGTATTATAGTAGTTATATTCTTGTATATAGGAGCAGTATTATAGTAGTTATATTCCTGTATATAGGGGGCAGTATTATAGTAGTTATATTCCTGTATATAGGAGCAGTATTATAGTAGTTATATCCCTGTATATAGGAGCAGTATTATAGTAGTTATATCCCTGTATATAGGTGGCAGTATTATAGTAGTTATATCCCTGTATATAGGAGCAGTATTATAGTTATATTCCTGTATATAGGGGGCAGTATTATAGTAGTTATATTCTTGTATATAGGAGCAGTATTATAGTAGTTATATTCCTGTATATAGGGGGCAGTATTATAGTAGTTATATTCCTGTATATAGGAGCAGTAATATAGTAGTTATATTCCTGTATATAGGAGCAGTATTATAGTAGTATAGCTCTGTATATAGGAGGCAGTATTATAGTAGTTATATTCCTGTATATAGGAGCAGTATTATATTAGTTATATCCTTGTATATAGGGGGCAGTATTATAGTAGTTATATTCTTGTATATAGGAGCAGTATTATAGTAGTTATATTCTTGTATATAGGAGAAGTATTATATTAGTCAGTAGTAGCCACAGTTGCTCTATTCCAAGGTCTCATTCACACAATTTCATGAGAACAAACATCTCTCACGCCCCAGCGGCTCTGAATCTGATGTAGCAGAGCCGGCGTATGATTTATTGAAAGAAGCAGATGAGGGAAGTTTATATAAGGAGAATATTGCACCATACAGATATTTGTGCAGGGATTTGCTATCTGACAGCGATCTCCCATCGCACTTAACATATGAGATAAGTATCACAGGCAGCCGGTTCCACCGCACGTCTCATACGGGTTTGTCACCGATATTCGTATCATTCGGCAGTCAGGCTCTGGGTTTCGGATGAGTGGATGATTTGCAGCAATTATATAAGGTTATTATTATTATATAATAAAAGGCAGGAAATGAGTGCGATACAAATGACTACCAGGTAATACTCATTCTAACACGAATAATAACAAGGCCACTACAGAGCCGCAGGCATCCACATAAATAACACTCTTCATTTACGCTATATTTCAATCACTGTGTGTACCGGGCAACGTACCGCAAATGTGGCCAACAGAAAACTGTCAGATACAGAGTCAGGAACTGTCCAGAGCAGCAGCAAATCCCCATAGAAAACCTGCTCTGGACAGTTCCTGACATGGACAGAGGTGGCAGCAGAGAGCACTGTGTCAGACTGGAGAGAATACAACACTTCCTGCAGGACATACAGCAGCTGATAAGTACTGGAAGACTGCAGATTTTTTATATAGCTGTAAATTACAAATCTATAGAACTTTCTGAGACCAGCTGATTTAACAAAAAAAGATTTTTGCCCCTTTAATATAACATCGTATGGCCCCTATAATGCTGTAGGACACCGTAAACAATGGACACTCACTCAGTAATGACTATACATATACACAGAGCAGTAATACAGATCTGTTGCTTCAAAGAAGTGGAATTTAGGGTGGTACGAACTCCTAGTTTCTTAAAGGAGCACTCCTGTTTTTATTTATTTTTATTTACTTATTAGTCTGCCTATCATTCAGCTAGTTTTACCGCATTTAGGCGTTTCTTTCCATCGGAAAATTCCCGGATGAATTTCCTTCAGTTGGGTCATGTGATCTCATGATGACCTCCTGGAAATTACATATGTTTCTGTGCTCTCAATCGGCTCAGCCAGCAGGACCTTGTGGACTGTTCCATTTAAGCTCCACATGGGGGGGGGGTGGACTTCCATCAAAGGCACTAGTCATACAGATCTTTCTACACAGGTATGACAGCTCAGCCTCCCTGACTGTATACGGACAGACTTATGGATAGGGACATGTCCTCCCAGCAGGCAGAGATGGTGCTGACCATGTGATATTGCACCGATGCATTATGGAATTCATGAGAAATTTGTAAGGGAGAAAAAAAAGCCCCCAATGTGGTGACTAATCAGAAGTCCCATGAACCAGATAGTGTAGTAAACTAGATCGATGCAGCAGAGCTGGGATAAAACAGATGACACTGCAGGCAGTAACAACCAATGCAAAAATAAAAAACCCATTCAAGTCAATGGAGAATTTAATGTATCAGCTTATTTCTGCTTGCTGTTGTCTCGATTGAACAGGGAAGGGGAAATCACACCAATAGTGGGGACCCAGCCTTAAGGATCTTCCTCATCGGGCACCGACCACTCATCAATGCATGGGATAGCGATGCGCGGGCGGCGACCGACGATTTAAAAACACCATACTTTACCTATCCAGGCTGCAGGTCTTCTCCTTCTCCTGGGCCCGCACGAAGCAGCAGCTTTGGAGCGGCCGGTCTGAGCTGACAGACCGCTCAGCCAATCACTGGCTGGGACCGCCAAGGCCGCTCCGAAGCTGCTGCTGCTGCGCGCGGGCCCAGGAGAAGGAGAAGACCTGCAGCCTGGATAGGTAAAGTATGGTGTTTAAACAAGGGCTGCAAGGACATCGGTAAAGATGTCCCTGCAGTCCTCGCTAAACGATTATCGGGCTGTGGAATAGGCGCAGTAAATGAACGCCGATCTAGCATTGTTGATCAGGCCCTTACCGGTCCGTGGAATAGGACCCTTAGTGTTTGTGCAGGTTCTAAAAGTGGGGGCCCACCGGAGGATTCTCCTGTCCGACTGGTTCCCTATAATATATATATATATATATATATATATATATATATATATATATATATATATATATATATATATTAATATACACACACACACACACACACACACACACACACAGCAACAGATATATTGCATAGAACTTTGCATGCGGCTCCAGTGTAATCCACACCGTAGTGTTCACCGTCAGTACAACCTGATAGAACATCGTTCACATCCCATACGTTATGACTTGTCCAGAGGGCCCTATATGATCCTCATACCGCAAATAATTTCAACCATCAAACCAGTTTCCTTCAATCTCGCATGAATCTTTTTTTTCGCTGATGTGGTGGAGCCGTAAATCAGACGTATTAATCCGGTGACACATCAAGTAAACTAAAGAGCCCAACACCCCGGAGCGTGATTAAGAAGGTAATTTGCCGTTTTTCAAGTTTCGACTTATTTTACTGCAGAATCATGACAGAATAAATCCCAATAATAAATAAAATGAGAGCTTTTACCATCTGCTAATCATCCCGGAGCAGGAAATTCAAGAAATTCAAGGATATATCCACCTAATGGATCTCTAAAGATGTCCCACCACCGGGCCAGCCATACACATAAGAGTAAAGTCATGCCAACCTAATGGATTCAATGTCATCTCAATGGGTTTGGGGCCTCCCAACTCCAATTCCGTTGTTCTTGGGAAGATAATCTGCCATTTCTACCTTCTCCCTAGCACAGGTTTTACAACATTACCCTCGGCCATGAATACTAGATTGACAATGATATGGCCATGTAGGTACTAAACACTCAGTTTGGAAAAGGTGGATCTAAATTTGCTTTGGAGGATCTGTTGTAATACCTCATGTCTCCTGAGGGGGTGCCATAGGAGAACTTAACACTCACAAAAAAGATTCCAGCTCAACACCTGAGACCATTATAACAAAGGGATAATAAAAGCAGACATCTTCGAAAGGCCAGTAGGAGGTGGAGACATCCTGAGGGACCTCTTTGGCCCCTTCTTCTTGGAACAGAGCCAGACATGTTTCCTCCCCAGCCCCCCACCTATTTTTGTAGAATTTTGTTGAATAATTGTATTATTGTTGCTCTAGTCACAGCTGGTGAAGGGGAGGACCTTGTAGAAGGCGGCGAAGTTGCTAGGAGGCACCTGGTGAAACAACGAGGACATGCCCACTGCTGGAGTGGTGGCCTGGCATTCCGGTGACCTGTTCCAGGTGTTTGTGCAGATGTAAATAGCAGGGTTGTCCTTTCTCTTAGTTATTATTTAAACTAAACAGCTGTGGCCTACCCCCACACTTAAAACTTAACTGGGTTTGCAATCATTATTGTAGAGAATTTAGTCTGAAACGTGTTACACAACCCCCCCCCCCCCATCTCTGCTTCTGTAGGTACCAGCGTATTACACAACCCCCTCGCCCCGGTGTCTGTAGGTACCAGCGTATTACACCCCCCCCCCCCCGCCCTCTGTAGGTACCAGCGTATTACACAACCCCCTCGCCCCGGCGTCTGTAGGTACCAGCGTATTACACCCCCCCCCCCCCTCGCCCGGCTTCTGAAGGTACCAGCGTATTACACAACCCCCTCGCCCCGGTGTCTGTAGGTACCAGC
Source organism: Dendropsophus ebraccatus (assembly GCF_027789765.1). NCBI lineage: Eukaryota > Metazoa > Chordata > Amphibia > Anura > Hylidae > Dendropsophus > Dendropsophus ebraccatus. The sequence continues at coordinate 8,112,742 of NC_091454.1, read as the reverse complement.
GTATTACACCCCCCCCCCCGGCTTCTGTAGGTACCAGCGTATTACACAACACCCCAGCCCCGGCGTCTGTAGGTACCAGCAGTCTGACGGGTCTGGATGGAGAGCACTTGACATTCTCGACAAGGCCTATTATCTTGTATGAAAGGTTTTAAGGACGGATTTGGCTGATAACCTGAGACACACCGGTCATGACTGGAACAAGTTCTCCCATATCTTTTTACAAGTTCAAGGATTTCGGGAAGTTGAAGATCTGGTTATTCTCTTGAGGAAGCAATCACAGGACTAAGTTATTCTCCGAAATTTAGTGTCTTATACCCCATCCCGTCCCCCCTATTTAAACCATAAAGGCTATCTTATCTACATATTTTCTTACTTTAGTATCACAACTATGGCTGGTCTACATCTCCAACTGGTAGATGGAGACAGGAAGATCTCACAACATCAGTAAAGCAGTATGGGAACCAGGGGTAGCTAAAGACCTCCTCCTCAGGTCAATATTGCCACTGCCTGATCATCTGTAGACAAGACGGGTGGCATGGTCTTTGGATTGGGATGACGGGGGTTGGGAGAGGTGGCTTCCCTCTGATAGTTCACTGGCCAAATGGTCCATGTTAAACACCCCTCCTCATTCAGAACCCATACATGCTTGGTTGAGCCAACCATGCACTGGGGTTTGGAAGGAAAAGAGACCTTGTTGGCCAAACAAGGTTATCTGTATTCTACAAACAGCTCTACATAGTTCTTGGTCAAAGGCTTTTTGGCTGGCAGCCATAATTTCTAAAGCCCTGAGACATTTGGGAGGTTCAGCTGACATTTTATATTGTGTATAGCCACCTTTAGGGTAAGGGCCGTATTACATATGGCAACAGGTGGATACCATCCTATATATCAACTGGTGAACAAGTATTTTACCACATAGTTTCGACAAGTTAAAAAATCCTCATTTGTTAGCCACCCGTCTGTCTGCGTAATATGGGATGTTCGTCCGATGAATGATGGATGTCGAGAGCCACCTGAATAATCCTGCAGCTATTAGTGTAGCCCGGCCCAGACAATAACCGGGACATGTAAAAAGCCCAGATTACTCAGGGAGATGGAAGGTCAACAAAAGATTTTTAACCTGTCAAAACTTTTTGTCTGCCAGCTGATTGTTGGGTCCATCATACAGGGCGATATCCACCTGTTTAGACAATTGGGCAGCAACCTTACCGACATATTACTTACGGTCCATGACAATATGGCCCTTAGCCCAAAAACACTTGTGCGTATCCTGCTCTACAACTATAGGACTTATTGTATGGCCACCAGCGCAACTATTTGGCCTTATAGTCTTCCCACCGTAAGTGGAGCAGTAATCCTGTAATCCCCATCCCCTTAGGTCTACAGGCTCTTATCTACCTGTATAGTGTTTATCCAGAGAGATGTATAGAGCTTCTTATCTATGGTAAGTATATAAGAGCATTACAGGGATTGACAAGACAAATAAAAAGAACAAGTGCAACCAAAGCCCCTTTCACATGGGGTGATTATTAACCAAAATTATCAGCCCAGTGATCAGTCATTTACTTCCCTCTTCTCAGCCGAAACACTTGCTTGGTCAAGCCAACCTGGCTTGTGCATTGGGGTTTAGAAGATACATGAAGAGTCCAAGGCACAAGATCAACCTTCATGAGATAAATCCCTCTATTACGGATTCCACAAGAACATTGGCAATAGACAACGGCAACGTTTTGGCCAATGTGGCCTCTATCAAGGCAAAAGAGAATTACAAATAAAGGGTTCTCTTGCCAAAGGCCGTTGTATAGTGCCAGTATATAATGGAGATGAACAAGTGGTGCAGGAGATGGATTCGTATTTGGATTGGGGCTCGGAGGAGAGAACTGTTGGCTCTCAAACGTATTGACTGCTTTAGAAAGATGATGGTCAAAATGCCCCCATACAAGTCCATGTTTGGCAGGTTCAGCTGACATTTACCCAATGGGGACAACCACCTTTGGGTGGCCGAGACAAAGTGGCCACGGCCATCCTGTCCCACCATGGACATTAGACAGATGATGGCCACGAGACTTCTGCTCAGCTAATTAAAACAAAGGGGGTTGGGGGGCACCAGATGTCACAAGTGATTCTTGTCTTCAAAGGAACAATGGATTCCAAAGACGTTGAACTAGATATTCTATCTACAGTTAGGTTTGACAAAGAACCTATCATGTAAAATGAATGATTATCAATACAGCAACTACGGGGTCAAGCCTAGTCCAGGTCCATGTTGTTTGTTGTAGGGACTGGGAGTAGCATTGAGACAGCTTCAGAAAAGTGTCCGGGTTTAGCCACATGGCCGGCATTTGCTCCAGACGTTCGGAGAAGTTGGATGCCAACCGTTCGGGCTTGGCCACATGAGCGAACCCGACCTCTTTTCCGAAGTTTGCTCAACACTAATTGGGAGACCGATGATGAACTGGAATGACACCAGGTGCACAGAGGACAACCCTACAGAGGGAAGGATCATTTCTCACCAAGCATATCCAGATTATTATTGGTTCGGAATTGAAAAGGGAGCTGCCAGCAGCGATGTTAAAGATACTGTCAGTAGGTTTATGCCGTCCTATCTCAGGGTAATAAACTAGTAACAGAAAAACTAAACAGAACAATGTATAATTTACTTTGTTCTGTGCAGCTGATCCAGAAATCTCCTCCTGAATAACATGGACAGTAAAGTAGTCCTGGATATTCATGAGCAGCAGCAAACTCTGCCCACCAGCAGTTAACTTTCCATGCTGTGTATAGGCAGTCACCTGTCAATCAGCAGCTGGAGGGCGGCGAGAGGGGTGTGGCAAGAATCCTATTCTCCTGCATATTAGGGGAACAGCTGAACAAAATTGTATAAGTTATACACCGATCTGTTTAGCATTTATATCACTAGTTTATGCTGCCCTCATTTAAGTCGGAATAAACCTAGTGACAGATTCCCTTTAACTATTTAGGTGCCAGTGCATTTAGCGTGGCAAACAATCCATCAGACAATATTAGCAGCCTCACTGCCAAGGAGTGTACGTGCGTGTATATCTGCGGGTGGCGTTGATACTCTATACTGAATAAATCGAGATGTTTTTAATATTTTGTCATTTTTAAGTCATTAAGTCTACCGACCCTGTAATTTCCTTCATTTCACGACTTTTCTTTGTGTCCAAATGTCAGTGTTTGGGAGTTAAGGGAATGTGATTGATTCAGAATCTCATGACTAGGTGGGGAAAAAAAAAGAAAAAAAAAAAAGACACATGAAAAATGTATGTTATGGTTTTTACGCCCTAAAAATCTACTGTCGCCCGCAGAATACTGGGGAGTGGCCCCAAAAAAATAACTGCACTGTAACAAAAGTAGGAAACCTCAAGCTCATGGCGAGAGGGCGGCACTTTGAAGAGCACATTTAGGCACCACAATGGGGCCCGACCTCGCTCCCTCACCCGGCATGGATCTTAGATACGAGACGTAAATATTGCTGTATCTTACGCTTCAAGGAGTTTCAGTGACCCCATGCTGGGAAAATCTGGGTCACGTCCGTGCAGACTTCACGTTTTCTTAGAAGTTCCTTTGTGTCAGAAGTTTACTTGACATTTCTCGCTGATTTACTGCTGCTGCGAAGAGCGACAAGGTCTTAAAGTCATGATTTTATACTATCTTACTACTCGCCGGTGATTTATCATATCGTTTTTTATAGTTATTGGTAAGCAGCCCCGCAGGCTTCCTGCATGACAAAGTGAATTTCCCTGCTCGCCCTGCCAATACAAACAGCTCATCGTGAGTAAGCAGCCAATTCTGAACAGTCAAGTTTCTTCTTAGAGGTATCAGTTTCGAAGAAAGCCGAGTGATAGACCAACTGCTGATCCAATGATCGCCTAGATTTTTGATGGGTAATTCGGAGCCATTCTGGTCAAAATGTTCTATTTTAACTTGGTCCATACGACAAAGGAAACCATTATAGGTCACCCCCCCCTCCCCCCCCCCCCCCCCACACACGTTTTCCTAGTCTGAGTGTACACCATAAAGTTGTCGGGGTGTGGCCACTTTGGGTTCGCGTTTGGGCCTAATCCAAACACTTGGCATTCAACTCCCGACACCTGGAGAAGTTGCATGATGCCCTAGGGGGTGCAAGGAAAATATAGATACAGCCTATGGGTCTAGGGTGGCATCCAACTTCTCCAGACACCGCGAGTTGAATGCCGAGTGTTTTGGTTCGGCCAAAACCTGGACACGTATCTGACGTTCGCTCATCACTAGTCTTTATGTCATAGGTATTATACTAAGAGGAGAAGCAGGACTATCGTTGAGAAAGGGAGTCATGTCTATCCCGTTTCCATCAATGTTCGCAACGCAACTATAGTCAATACAACTTTGACAAAAAAAAAAAAATTCACGTCAAAGTCGCAGGCCGACGCATAAATCTACGTCCTGTATGAGAAAAGTGGACTGTTAGCAGTCAGGATGACGTGCTTGGGTGTGAGAAGTGATCGACCGATCCTTTAAAAGTGTGTCCGCCGCTGGTCACATGATCCCCGATTCAATATTGACACAGCCCGTACATAGATATAAAATTCAAATACTATACAAATATCAAGCAGACGGCAGAACAGCCACAGTCGCTGGGAGCCGTGGTAGATAGGACGTAGCTCTGGGTGTGTCGACTTCTTCAGGTTTACATTCAAAATGATTGTCGAGTTCAAAGCGCGGTTTAATTCCGGAGAAGTCGTGCAACGGTAATAATCTATGAAGGCAGCGCGGAGAGGAATGTATCAGAGAATAAATCTAAATTATACATCGCTGAGGGCCATGCTGCTGCTGCTGCCGGAGAAGAACTTGTCTGGTCAGGCTGGTAACTATACCACAAAGAGGAAGAACACAGACACAAAGACAAGGTTCAAAGCTACAGACTTTATCACGTTCAAATAATTTAGAGGTATTTCAGTTAGATCTCTGCTCCCACCCCCTCGAAGCTGACATGTTGGTTCTCTGGTCTATTACCATTGTGGTTACAAAAGTGGCCGTTACTCAGAGGGTCCGGCACTGTGGGCACTATGTGGAGGAGAGGGAAGCCCCTATGTAGAGGCATGCTGCTATCATTACCTGTTTAATAAAGTTTTCCTTCTTAAAGGGGGAACTCCAGAAAAAAAAAAAGTTTGTTTTTTTTCCCTTCAAATCAACTGGTTTTAGAAAGTTATAAAGATTTGTAATTTACTTCTATTTAAAAAAAAAAAATCTCCAGTCTTCCAATACTTATCAGCTGCTGTATGTCCTGCAGGAAGTGGTGTATTCTCTCCAGTCTGACACAGTGCTCTCTGCTGCCACCTCTGTCCATGTCAGTAACTGTCCAGAGCAGCAGCAAATCCCCATAGAAAACCTCTCCTGCTCTGGACAGTTCCTGACATGGACAGAGGTGGCAGCAGAGAGCACTGTGTCAGACTGGAAGGAATACACCACTTCCTGCAGGACATCCAGCAGCTGATAAGTACTGGAAGACAGAAGATTTTTAAATAAGAGTAATTTACAAATGTATATAACTTTCTGAAACCAGTTGACAACTCAAAAGTGCAAACACTTTAAAGGGGGTCTCCACTGAAAGTGGTTTTCCCATTTGAAAAAGTTATCCCCTAGCCTAGTTGTCAGAACTGAGCAGCGGGATGGGGGTCATGCCGCCACACTAATAATTCTCAGAGTAGTGATGCTTGATTCTAAACATTCCGCGTTCGGGACATTAGACCTCCCATAATACTTCTGTCAGACTTTAATTAGACGGTCACCTGGCAGCAAGTGTTCAATTCCCTGCAGCGCCACCTCTGGGGAAATGAAGTATTACACAGTGTCCATTCACATCAGTGGGGGAGATTTATCAAACATGGTGTAAAGTGAAACTGTCCCAGTTGCCCCTAGCAACCAATCAGATTCCACCTTTCATTCCTCACAGACTCTTTGGAAAATGAAAGGTGGAATCTGATTGGTTGCTAGGGGCAACTGAGGCAGTTTCACTTTACACCATGTTTGATAAATCTCCCATGTAATGGAGGACAGGACGGGTCCTCCAGAGCAGGAGGCGCTCTTTGTAACCGCTATAGACAAAAGATGCGGAGGGGATCCCCCCTACAGATTCAGTATAAACAAGACAACCCCTTTAACTCAGCAGGGCAGCCATCTATATAAATAGGATAAGTCGTTCTTGTTGACTTTGGCTCCGATCCCTCAACAGAATGAGAAGTTTCCGAGAAAACATTAGAGAGTTGTCGGCGGGAGAGCGGCCGCCCCCGGTGATACTCATCAGCGCAGGAATCTCCATCTCGCTGGTATCTAATCGTATCTAATCCGTCATCTGATCAGGAATTCCCAGGGATCCTCTAGTAATCTCCAGGCCTAGCCTCAGGATGGGAGCTGCAGGGTAAAGCATGGGGGTGGCAGCTAAGAGATAGGGAGATGTAAGGCCGTATGTTTGGGAGATGTCGCTTCCTGTCTGGAAGGAGATGGAGCAGTCAGTGACAACCGACCGACCGGGCAGGATTCTGCTGAGCTCAGCGGATCTCTCCTTCAGCAGGAATGTGCTGGTAGTGAGGACTCGTGTACAGTGACAGCAGGCCACCTGGCCATCACAGCGCAGAGCTGACATCCTCTGTGCTGCTGTGGACCCATAGTGTAAGGCAAAGCTACAACTCCCATCATGCCTGGACAGCCAAAGCTTTAGTTTTAGTTTTGCCACAGCTGGAGAGCCAAGGTTTCTTACGTGTCTCTAGTCCCCTCCTCAGTCCTCACCACTCACTTCCAGACCAGCACATGCCTCTTCTGAAATCCTCTGTGCTGCTGTGGACCCATTATATAACGTGTCTAGTCACCTCCTCATATGCAGCCTCCTCGTTACTCATCACATAAGGAGAATAAGTCACCGTTCACTTCCAGACCAGCACCGGCTGAACTCCTCTGTGCTGCTGTGAACCCCCAGTTCTCCTTTCCATATCACTACGAGGCACTGTCCACTTCCTGAAATGCTCTGTGCTGCTTCCTCCTGCAATCTATCCATTCTTCTCCTCACATGCCGCCCTGTCCTCTCCCACATCACAGCTCCCCATGAGGACAGCCTGCCTTGAATTCCTCTGTGCTGCTGTGGACCTGTAAGGCTCAGGTGAGACTCACCACCATTCTTTATCTTCTATCATAGCACATCGCTCATACGCTGCTCACCAACATCACGGGGTGGACAACGCGTTACTTCCTGAAATACTCTGTGCTGTGGGAAGACCCTACCCTCCCAATAGATAACCATGAAGCTCCTCGTCTCCTCACATCATGTCTGACCTGTCCTCACCCATCCCTACATAGCTATCCCACTCTTCTCCTGAAATACTCTGTGCTGCGGGATAACCCTGCCCTCCCACTATATAACCTAGAAGCTGAGATTCCCTCATCTCCTCACATCATATCTCACGCACCCTGTCCTCAACCATCCCTACATAGCTATCCCATTCCTCCTGAAATACTCTGTGCTGCGGGATAACCCTGCCCTCCCACTATATAACCTAGAAGCTGAGATTCCCTCTCGTCTTCTCACATCATATCTGACCTGTCCTCACTAACATCGTCCATCTAAGTTTCTACCCCTATAATATCAGCTTACGCATCTCCTGAAATACTCTGTTCTGCTGTATTATGTTTTTTTATTATTTGTTTTTATCTCCATTGAATTCTTGGTCACTTTCCCCGCGGCCTCTACCATGACCCCCAGGTTGTGGCATCTGTCAGATTACTTGACGGAAACCAGTGACCATCCCCAAGTGCTGCCCTGTTTATTCTGGGCAATGTGCGTTCCATTACTGTAAGACCCCTTATCTGAGGAGCCCCCGGCCTGACCCCAGCGCGGCCCCTCTGTACTGTCACATGGTGTTATTTATGGTGGAGACCACTCAGGACTTCTCATCCCACACCCCAGTATGACGCATGATGGCCTGGCCGAGCATGGCAGCACCGGGCCCAGAGGTCAGGGAGAAGTTCAAGAGAAGAATGTGGGATTCATCAGAGGAATGTGCCCCTACCCCCCGCCTAATCGCCCCAAACACCCCTACAAACCAGACCCGCCCCCCATCACCACCACCACCCCTACAGATCAGACCACCCTCCGCAACACCCCCTACAAACTGTAAAGCAACGTATGACTCTTACACTTTCTATGTCCTCACACTTCACATGGCCGCCATCTCTCCTGACCACCATAAGACTGAGCACACGTGTTCTGAGAGGGGAGCTAATGCCGGACGCCTCTGGAGGTGGCTTATCTCCTCTGAGAACAAAAGGATCAGGCTTAGTGAAATGGACACATCCAATACTTCATCATTGGATGATCCTTCTCTTCCCTACATCATCTATCTAGGAGAACCAGGAGGCCGATCCTTCTCTACATCATCTATCTAGGAGAACCAGGAGGCCGATCCTTCTCTACATCTATCTAGGAGAACCAGGAGGCCGATCCTTCTCTATATCATCTATCTAGTAGAACCAGGAGGCCGATCCTTCTCTTCTCTACATCATCTATCTAGGAGAACCAGGAGGCCGATCCTTCTCTTCTCTACATCATCTATCTAGGAGAACCAGGAGGCCGATCCTTCTCTTCTCTACATCATCTATCTAGGAGAACCAGGAGGCTGATCCTTCTCTTCTCTACATCATCTATCTAGGAGAACCAGGAGGCCGATCCTTCCCTACATCATCTATCTAGGAGAGAGAACCAGGAGGCCGATCCTTCTCTTCTCTACATCATCTATCTAGGAGAGAGAACCAGGAGGCCGATCCTTCTCTACATCATCTATGGGGGGAGAACCAGGAGGCCGATCCTTCTCTTCTCTATATCATCTATGGAGAGAGAACCAGGAGGCCGATCCTTCTCTTCTCTATATCATCTATCTAGGAGAACCAGGAGGCCGATCCTTCTCTTCTCTACATCATCTATCTAGGAGAACCAGGAGGCCGATCCTTCTCTACATCATCTATCTAGGAGAACCAGGAGGCTGATCCTTCTCTTCTCTATATCATCTATCTAGGAGAACCAGGAGGCCGATCCTTCCCTACATCATCTATCTAGGAGAGAGAACCAGGAGGCCGATCCTTCTCTTCTCTACATCATCTATCTAGGAGAGAGAACCAGGAGGCCGATCCTTCTCTACATCATCTATGGGGGGAGAACCAGGAGGCCGATCCTTCTCTACATCATCTATCTAGGAGAGAGAACCAGGAGGCCGATCCTTCTCTACATCATCTATGGGGGGAGAACCAGGAGGCCGATCCTTCTCTTCTCTATATCATCTATGGAGAGAGAACCAGGAGGCCGATCCTTCTCTTCTCTATATCATCTATCTAGGAGAACCAGGAGGCCGATCCTTCTCTTCTCTACATCATCTATCTAGGAGAACCAGGAGGCCGATCCTTCTCTACATCATCTATCTAGGAGAACCAGGAGGCCGATCCTTCTCTACATCATCTATCTAGGAGAACCAGGAGGCCGATCCTTCTCTACATCATCTATGGAGAGAGAACCAGGAGGCTGATCCTTCTCTACATCATCTATCTAGGAGAACCCGGAGGCCGATCCTTCTCTACATCATCTATCTAGGAGAACCAGGAGGCTGATCCTTCTCTACATCATCTATCTAGGAGAACCAGGAGGCCGATCCTTCTCTTCTCTACATCATCTATCTAGGAGAACCAGGAGGCCGATCCTTCTCTTCTCTACATCATCTATGGAGAGAGAACCAGGAGGCCGATCCTTCTCTTCTCTACATCATCTATGGAGAGAGAACCAGGAGGCCGATCCTTCTCTTCTCTACATCATCTATCTAGGAGAACCAGGAGACCGATCCTTCTCTTCTCTACATCATCTATCTAGGAGAACCCGGAGGCCGATCCTTCTCTACATCATCTATCTAGGAGAACCAGAAGGCCGATCCTTCTCTTCTCTACATCATCTATCTAGGAGAACCAGGAGGCCGATCCTTCTCTTCTCTACTTCATCTATCTAGGAGAACCAGGAGGCCGATCCTTCTCTACATCATCTATGGGGGGAGAACCAGGAGGCCGATCCTTCTCTACATCATCTATCTAGGAGAACCAGGAGGCCGATCCTTCTCTACATCATCTATCTAGGAGAACCAGGAGGCCGATCCTTCTCTTCCCTACATCATCTATCTAGGAGAACCAGGAGGCCGATCCTTCTCTACATCATCTATCTAGGAGAACCAGGAGGCCGATCCTTCTCTTCCCTACATCATCTATCTAGGAGAACCAGGAGGCCGATCCTTCTCTTGTCTACATCATCTATGGGGGGAGAACCAGGAGGCCGATCCTTCTCTACATCATCTATCTAGGAGAACCAGGAGGCCGATCCTTCTCTTCTCTACATCATCTATCTAGGAGAACCCGGAGGCCGATCCTTCTCTACATCATCTATCTAGGAGAACCAGGAGGCCGATCCTTCCCGCGGACCTGACAGCTCTCCACATCATCCGGTGTAATAGGGGCTTTACGGCCGCACAGAAGACGCTTTTACACGGACTGATTTTCGGCTGAATGAGCGATAGTGAAAAACGTCCGGGACGTCTCATATTGAGAACAGTTCTCCTCAGGATAAGGGTCAGGTTGCGGGGTCTTGAGGATGGGGGGGGGGGGGGGGGCTGACAGTCTTCATCCTGAATGGAGCAGCTAGTCATGCGACCACCACTCATACCATACATTGTAAGGGGTTGTCCAACCATCAGGACTTATCCACAGAACGGGTCTAATCCCAGGGGAGGGGGCCGCTAAGACCCCGCAGTCTAAACAATGGGGAGCCGAGCCTCCTGTCAGCACACAACAATGGGGAGCCGAGCCCCCTGTCAGCACACAACAGTGGGGAGCCGAGCCTCCTGTCAGCACACAACAGTGGGGAGCCGAGCCCCCTGTCAGCACACAACAATGGGGAGCCAAGCCTCCTGTCAGCACACAACAATGGGGAGCCGAGCCCCCTGTCAGCACACAACAATGGGGAGCCGAGCCTCCTGTCAGCACACAACAGTGGGGAGCCGAGCCTCCTGTCAGCACACAACAGTGGGGAGCCGAGCCTCCTGTCAGCACACAACAGTGGGGAGCCGAGCCTCCTGTCAGCACACAACAGTGGGGAGCCGAGCCTCCTGTCAGCACACAACAATGGCCGTGCCTGCTCTACTTATTCTCTATGGGAGCTGCCAGAGCTGCCTATGCTCAAGATCACGGTGGTGGTGGTGGTGGTGGGGGGGGGGCGCGATGCTCCAAAGCCGGACCCCCGTTATCAGACTGCTTTGGATCATATGGTAGGATGCCGCCTTTAAAGGGTTCCTTTAAGGAAGGAAGGTTGCTTAAAGGGGTAGTTCAGCAAAAATTAACTGGTGCCAGGGATTTGCAATTTACTTCTATTACAATCTCCAGTCTTCCAGTACTTATCAGCTGCTGTATGTCCTGCAGGAAGTGGTGTATTCTCTGCAGTCTGACACAGTGCTCTCTGCTGCCACCTCTGTCCATGTCAGGAACTGTCCAGAGCAGGAGAGGTTTTGCTGCTGCTCTGGACAGTTCCTGACATGGACAGAGGTGGCAGCAGAGAGCACTGTGACAGACTGGAGAGAATACACCACTTCCTGCAGGACATACAGCAGCTGATAAGTACCGGAAGACTGGAGATTTTTAAAAAGAAGTAAATTACACATCTCTGGCACCAGTTGATTTGAATTTTTTTTTTTTTTTTTGCTGAACTCCCCCTTTAAGGAAGGATGTAATGATGGTGAGATTGGTTGGCATCCGGCTTTCCCCAAAAAATAGAAAAAAAAATTATTAAAAAAACGCAAATATTGGCAGCCCCCCCTCAGTGCCAGGGTCCTCACCCAGCTTTCCGCCTCCCCTGACAGCCTGCAGTCTCCGCTGACCGCCCGGCCGGCTATCCCTCTTGGAATGTAATAAGATAAGATGACTATATACAGTATATACACCTCATCAGAGAGGAATGCCGCCCGGTGGGGCCGCCAGGAACGTCCCTTTGCTATCGGCCACAGGTTGGCATTCGCCTTGTTACTGGTTATTATATCTTTATTACAGTTTCCTTTTAAAAATCTTTTTATGTAGAAGCCGGAAGCTGTAAAATCAGAAATGTCAGGAGGCGGAGGCGGGCGATCACCCGGAGCGGCTCACCTAATGGACGGATAATCCCTACAGCATCCCTGCACCACGGCCTTAGAACGTTCACATTCCTTAAAGGGGCTGTTCACAAAAAAAAAAAATTAACTGGTTCCAGAAAGTTATATAGATTTGTAATTTACTTCTATTAAAAATCTGCAGTACCTATCAGCTGCTGTATGTCCTGCAGGAAGTGGTGTATGACAGTGCTCTCTGCTGCCACCTCTGTCCATGTCAGGAACTGTCCAGAGCAGGAGAGGTTTTCTATGGGGATTTGCTGCTGCTCTGGACAGTTCCTGACATGGACAGAGGTGGCAGCAGAGAGCATTGTGTCAGACTGGAGAGAATACACCACTTCCTGCAGGACATACAGCAGCTGATAAGTACTGGAAGAGTGGAGATTTTTTATTTTTTTTAACAGCGATGCTTCCTATGATCTGTTCACACTATTTGACTGTAGGACCGTAATAGTGACCCTCAGTATCAGTACCTTGAATATATTACAGTCTAAACAGCAATCACGGCAGGATTAAACCTGGAAACCATCAGCATGTTGGTGTATACAGATCAGCTGTTTGTATTGTGTGTAAGTGTAACATAACCGAAACGCGTGAACGGACCTACAGAAACTCGGAGCCTCTGTAAGAAGTAGTCGCCGCCACTACAGGGACACGTGGCACGATATCGATACATTGCAACCTGAAGAAGAACTATGGATAACTGGAAACCATCAGCAAGTTGCTGTTGACAGATCTCTTCCTTTTATGCCAGTTCATTAGCACTATGAATACATCATGATGCCCAGCTGTGACTGAGTCCGTAACCCTCCTGTGACCAGACTTGCCATTTGTGTTTATGAACCCACTTGGCTGTCATCACCCTACTTGCTGATAGTTTCTAGACAACAATATGAGGATTTCCATTACAGTGTTTGAGCCAAGGTGTCATTCAGCATCCTTAGAAATAACAAACAATAGTAGGAGATCTTAAAAGCAGCCAGCCTACTTGCTGACAGTTTCCATACAACAATATTATTTTTGCATTAAAGTGTTTGCACGTATTCCATAAGCCGAACACATCCAAACACTCTGAGAAAAGATTGTTGTCTGGAAACTGTCAGCAAGTTCCAAAAGAGCTAACCATTTTTTTTTGTAGGTCATAAACACAAACACATCCAACCACTCTAATAAAAACCCTCATACTGTTACCTGGAAACCATCAGCAAGTAGGCCGGCTTCTTCTGAGTATAGCAATCGACCATTTACTGTTTATTAGAATACCCAATACAATTTGGTTCATAAATAGAATAAAAGGTCTTTCAGAAGTAGCCAGGCTACTTGCTGATGGTTTCCGGGGAACAGGATGAGGCTTTTCATTAGACTGTCTGGATGCATTTGAGCTTATGAACCGACATGTGATGCGTATTCCATAAACAATAAAACAATGCAGTTCTAAGCTCTCGTAGATGCAGTTAGCCTACTTGCTGATGGTTTCCAGGTAACAATATGATGATTTTCATTAGACTGCATGTAATGTGTTTGAGCGTATAGCCCATGTGATGCGTATTCCATAAACAGAATAAAACAATGCACATATAAGCTCTTGTAGATGCAGCCAGCCTACTTGCTGATAGTTTCCAGGTAACAATATGATGATTTACATAAGACTGCATGTAATGTGTTTGAGCGTATAGCCCATGTGATGCGTATTCCATAAACAGAATACAACAATGCAATCCTAAGCTCTCTCAGAAGCAGCCAGCCTACTTGCTGACGCTCTCCGGATACAAATAATAGGATTTTCTTCACTTTAAGGTGAACTAATAACAAAATCGCCACATTTCAGCGTTGCTGACTATAGACCCCATTATTTTTTTTAGTTGTTTTAACCTCTTTTATGCCCCCGCTTGGTTCCCACCCCCCTGTGATTTCCTAGGCCCCTCACCCCCGGCTGTGACAAGTCATCGCCATCGACACCTCCGCTTTTGTGACGGCCGATAGCGGCGGCAGCTGACGGACGTTGAGCTGACACTCTCCAGGCTCCCAGAAGTGGAGGCTTAAAAATCATCGCAGCAAAGTGCTAAATTGGTGGGATTCGGGCAGCGTTCACACCGCCGCCGCGTGTGGTGCTAGACGACAGAACGGAAAGATTTGCACTTTTATCTATGTTTTGGGCGCACGCCAGGAAGTGAGCAGAACACTAAGTGTGAACATAGCCTTAAAGGGACCATACACAGTCGCTTATGGTGTGTTTACACAGAGAGATTTATCTGGAAGCCAAAGCCAGGAATGGATTTGAAAAGAGGAGAAATCTCAGTCTTTCCTTTATGACCCGTTCCGTGTTTATAGTCTGTTCATGGCTTTGGCTTCAAAAATCTGTCAGATAACTCTCTCCATGTAAACGCACCATTAAAGTGTCCGGCTTTCTGCGCCTCCACCAGACCCCGTTCCCACCGTATACGGCCCCAGGTGGGCCGGGGGACTCACCGTTGGCCAGGCTCTTCTTGGTGGTCTTCCTGGCCATGGTCAGCTGCACCTGGTGCTGGATCCTCCGCGCTTTCTCCAGGTCCTGGCGGCTGTAGCTCAGCTTGTCCTCGGAGGGGAGCGCCAGGGTGGAACTGTCCAGGTCCATGAAGTTGTCCCTGCTCAGGACGGTCTTGATGTAGCCCTGCTCGAGGCCGGGGGAGGCGAGGACTGCCATTCTGGATCTGCGGATCAGCTCCCAGCCTCCAGAAAGCTACTGCGGCCACCTGTAAGCCTCTCCTGGTGTACACTACTACCCTGGGAGGCACACACCTCCACTGCTCAGCTTCCTCACTGACAGGGCACCTCCCACCATGGATCCCAGCCTGGGATTCCTCAGATAGCTGAGGGGAGGTGTTATGTCCCTCAGGTTGAGGGTTGGGCCCTGCTGGGCAGGAGGAGGAGGAGGAAGGGGGGACTGTGCTGGAGGTGCACAGGACACAGACCCTCCAGGATTAGGGAGGGGTGGGGTGCGGCTCAGCTGTGGAGATCACATATCACATTATGTGCAGCTTGGAGCAGCTCCAGCACCAGAGGAGTATGGTGATGATTACAGCAGAAACAGCAGACCACCAGAAACACGTCGGGTGACATTGTCCCCCAGAGGACGGTGATGATTACAGCAGAAACAGCAGACCACCAGAAACACGTCGGGTGACATTGTCCCCCAGAGGAGGGTGATGATTACAGCAGAAACAGCAGACCACCAGAAACATGTCGGGTGACATTGTCCCCCAGAGGACGGTGATGATTACAGCAGAAACAGCAGACCACCAGAAACACGTCGGGTGACATTGTCCCCCAGAGAACGGTGATGATTACAGCAGAAACAGCAGACCACCAGAAACACGTCGGGTGACATTGTCCCCCAGAGGACGGTGATGATTACAGCAGAAACAGCAGACCACCAGAAACACGTCGGGTGACATTGTCCCCGGGGGATGGTGATCAGCGCCGAAACAGCTGCCTATAGATGGGGGGCTTATGTAACTGCTATACAGTGAGGGTGGTATTACACGGAACGATTATCGTTTGAAAAATCGTTAAATCGTTCGGATCTGAAAGATAATCGTTTACGTATAATAGAATCTGGACCTATTTTTATCGTTGATCGTTCGCAAATTGTTCGCGTGTAATAAGACGTCGTTCAGTCGTTGGCAGTAGAGGCGAACGCAGTGGCGACAACAAGACGAACGCAATAACGATCATAAGCAACGATAATCGTTCCGTGCAATTTCAGGTCGTTCGCCATAGCGGTCGTTTGAGTTTGTTTATCGTTAATCGTTGATCGTCAGAAAATTGCTTTGTGTAACAGCACCCTTAGGCCGGGTTCACACTGCGTTTTTCCTATCCGTTTAACGTATACATTATATGAGAAAAAAACGGACGCAATTGTGTCATCCGTTTGGATCCGTTTTCCATTGACTTCCATTATATAAAAGAAAAAAATCGTATCGAAACATGCGTTCGTTCTTTTTTACGTACAAAAAAAATAGCGTTGACTACGTTTTTCTGTCCGTTAAAAGTGACCAATTAAAAAACGGATACATTGAACAGATTGCAAAAACGCAGTGTGAACCCGGCCTTACTGGTACACAGTTATGCAGTCTGTTTTTTTTCATCCGTTTTTTACAACAAAAAAGAAAAACACACGTGAAAAAACAGATGTATTTGCGTGCATCCGATTTGATCCGTTTTTCCATTGACTCCTATTCTAAAAAAAACGGATCAAAATGCATCTGTCTTTTTAACATAGGCAACAACATGGTCGACCATGAATTTTCGTACACTAAAAAAACGAATGCACTTTGATCCGTTTTTTTTTTTTAATCCTTTTTTTAGAATGGGAGTCAATGGAAAAACGGACAAAAAAAGACGTTGTGGGCGCAATGGCCGTGAACGGTCGTGCAAACTGACATTGAACCGTTTCATCACATGATCAGTTTGTGTTTAGTAAATAAACGGTTTGAACCCCCGTCTATCCCCGCCTTCTGGGCATGCTCAGTACTATGGAGGCTAAACATAACACACTTCATTTTGAAAATAAACAAACAAAAACAACGGCCGCGTCTCCTCTGTATCTGTTTATCTTCCTTTTTTTACGGAAAAAAAAAAAGGTTTTAAAGGGGTACTCTGGTGAAAATATTCAACTGGCATCCAAAAGTTATACAGATTTGTAATTTACTTAAAAATAGTCTTACAGTACTTATCAGCTGCTGTATGTCCTGCAGGAAGTGGTGTATTGTCTCCAGTCTGACACAGTGCTCTCTGCTGCCACCTCTGTCCATGTCAGGAACTGTGCAGAGCAGGAGAGGTTTTCTATGGGGATTTGCTGCTGCTCTAGACAGTTCTTGACATGGACAGAGGTGGCAGCAGACTGAAAAGAAAGAATACACCACTTCCTGCAGCACATACAGCAGCTGATAAGTACTGGAAGACTGGTGATTTTTTTTTTTTTTTAACAAAAGTAATTTACAAATTTAGAATTAAAAATTACAAACATGTATAACTTTTTGATACCAGTTGATCTGAAAGAAAAAGATGTTTTTTGCCGGAGTACCCCTTTAAATGGTCACAAAAAAAAAGGGGTCAACTGTTTTCTATTTAAAGAAAAAAAAAAAAAGGATTGGAACGAAAGACTCAATGGTAGAAAAAAAATCACACGGACCCCTTGTTTTCATTGTAAAAAAAACAAAAAAAACAGAGCAGATGAAAATAAAGCCATTGATATTAATAGGGGCTTCAGTTGTTGTTTTTTTTTTTTTTTGTTTGTTTTTAGCCAAAAGAGATTATATATAGAATATATATATATATATATATATATATATATATATATATATATATATATTACATCTAATAAAGATAAATATATCATATAAAAATAATAATAAAAACAAGATACCAGGCCCCAGTAGTATATATAAATAGTATATATAAAAGTATTTGCATCCCAATCTGTTATTATAGGGCGAGCTATCAAAACAGGAGGTAGATAAATAAGTGCGCACACCTAGAGGTGACTCATAGCCCCAATAAGATACAGGACTGGCTGTCAGCTGCCCATCTCCCTGCCTCCCTGCCTAGTGGGGGATGTGCAGCTGACAGCTGATTGTAATACTCATTGGGTGTTATGTTAGGGCCCTATTACACGGGACGATTATCGTGCGAAAAATCGTTAAATCGTTAAATTTAAACGCTAATCGTTCCGTGTAATTGCAGGCAACGAACGAAAAATCGTTTGTATGTCGTTGATCGTTGATTTAGATCTGAACCTAAAATTATCGTTAATTGTTCGCTAATCACGTTCGCTGTAATTCCACATTCGTTCGCCCAAGTTCCGCGTTTTTTCACTAATCGTTCAGTGTAATGCTGCGGATTATGGTTCGAATTTGCGCGATAACGATCAATTCAAATGACAATCGTAAACGCAGCGAGCGATCAAACGACGAGCGAGAAATCGTTCATTTTGATCTTACAACACGTTCTTAAATCGTCGTTAGCAAAAAATCCGCAGATCGTTCCGTGTAAACAGTCGTTCACCGAGATAGGCTTAAGTGATCGCAAAACGTTTTTTCCGTACAATATATCGTTCCGTCTAAACGCTGATCGTTCGAAAAAAAAAACAACAACGTTCTTTCGATATCGTTAATCGTACGATCGGGCGAATTATCGCTCCGTGTAAACGCAGCATAATAGCACATTGTTCATTGTATTGCTGGGATCAGAAGTAACGATCGCAATAACGATCATAGTAACAATCGCAATAACGATCATAGTAACAATCGCAATAACGATCATAGTAACAATCGCAATAATGATTATAGTAACGATCGCAATAACGATCATAGTAACAATCGCAATAACGATCATAGTAACGATCGCATTAACGATCATAGTAAGGATCGCAATAATGATTATAGTAACGATCGCAATAACGATCATAGGAACGATCGCAATAACGATCATAGTAATGCTTCTTTTAGACGGAGCGATAATTCGCCCGATGACACGATTAACGATTTGTGTTTTTTTATAACGATCAGCGTTTAGACGGAACGATACATCGTACGGAAAAATCGTTTTGCGATCGTTTAAGCCTATCTCACACATAGGATAAATCGGTGAACGACTGTTTAGACGGAACAATCTGCGAATTTTTAGCGAACGACGAACATTGATTTAAGAACATGTTGAAAGATCAAAATGAACGATTTCTCGCTCGTCGCTTGATCGTTCGCAGCGTTTACACTTACGATTATCGTTCAAATCCGATCGTTATCGCGCAAATTCGAACGACAATCGTTCCGTTCCATAACGATCGTAACTAACGACCATCGTCCTGTATACTATGGTGAACGATTTCAGGTAAACGATAAACAATCTTGTTTGCGATCGTTTATCGTTAGTCGTTAATCGTTAAAAATCGCTCAGTGTAATAGGACCCTTAGCGTCTCTTCAATGGGAAAGTGAATGACCTTAATCATGCTGTCCAGGCCGTTCCATAGGGAACGCAGCGGCGGGGCGGGGGTGGGGTTAGCAGCTTTCTTCAAGAAACAGCGCCATTAGTGTCCTCAGTTTATGTGTGGTATTGCAGCTCAGTAACATTGAAGGGAATGGGTCTATATGTAAGTGTGTATATCAGGGAGGTGGTCGGGGTGGTCGTGCACTGTCCAGCTGGGGAGGGGGGTGTTTGAGGTCACTGGATTTTCCCACTAAACTTAAACTGATCCACACAAATCCTTCTTGGCGGCAGAGAGCACTGTGTCAGAGTGGACAGAATACACCACTTTCTGCAGGACATACAGCAGCTGATAAGTACTGGAAGACTGAAGAGGTTTTTTTTATCAAAGTAATTTACTAATGACTGGCACTTTCTGACACCAATCGATTTGAAAGATTTTAATGTATTTATTTTTATGCTGGAGTGAGTACCCATTTAACTACAGTATATGACAATGCTCTACATCCATATGACGGTGCACTACATCCATATGACGGTGCACTACATCTATATGACGGTACATTACATCTATATGACGGTACACTACATCTATATGACAGTACACTACATCTATATGACGGTACATTACATCTATATGACAGTACATTACATCTATATGACGGGACACTATATCTATATGACAGTACACTACATCCATATGACAGTACATTACATCTATATGACGGGACATTACATCTATATGACGGGACATTACATCTATATGACGGGACACTACATCCATATGACAGTACACTACATCCATATGACAGTACATTACATCTATATGACGGGACATTACATCTATATGACGGGACACTACATCCATATGACAGTACACTACATCCATATGACAGTACATTACATCTATATGACGGGACATTACATCTATATGACGGGACACTACATCCATATGACGGTACACTACATCCATATGACAGTACATTACATCTATATGACGGGACACTATATCTATATGACAGTACACTACATCCATATGACAGTACATTACATCTATATGACGGGACATTACATCTATATGACGGGACATTACATCTATATGACGGGACACTACATCCATATGACAGTACACTACATCCATATGACAGTACATTACATCTATATGACGGGACATTACATCTATATGACGGGACACTACATCCATATGACAGTACACTACATCCATATGACAGTACATTACATCTATATGACGGGACATTACATCTATATGACGGGACACTACATCCATATGACAGTACACTACATCCATATGACAGTACACTACATCTATATGACGAAGCTGTACATTTATATGACGGTTTGTAGAAGGAAGGAGTATCACTCAGTAGTGTATAGAGGTGGAAAGGAGTAAATCTAGTATAGATAGTAATCCACCGGTTCCAAAATATGGAAATAAGGACAATATAGTCTTGAGTAGTTAATTGCAAGTGCTTTTGTGCATCGTTTATTGCGTAACAATGGTGAACACAGACATATCCCGACGTTTCGGTGAATGCACCTTTCTCAAGGAGTCCAGGCGTGGATGTGGTGAGGAGCTTGTGGTTCTGCGAAGCTAGGTCGCGCGCGGTGGATTACCATTTATATGACGGTACACTACATCTATATGACGAAGCTGTACATTTATATGACGGTACACTACATCTATATGAGGGTGCACTACATCTCATCTATTTGACGGGACATTACATCTATATGCTGGTATACTACATCTATATGACAGTACATAACATCTATATGAGGGTACAATACATCTATACGACGGTTCATTACACCTATATGACAGTACACTACATCTATACGATGGTTCATTACACCTATATGACGGTACACTACATCAATATGACGGTACACTACATGTATATGACTGTAAAATACATCTATACGGTGGTTCATTACACCTATATAACGGTACACTACATCTATATGACGGTACACTACACTTATATGGCGCTACAATATATCTATATGATGGTACACACTACATCTATATGACGGTACACTACATCTATATGACGGAACACTACATCTACATGACGGAGCATTACATCTATATCGAGGGATACTACATCTATATGACGTGCACTATATCTATATGACGGTACACTACATCTATATGACGGTACACTACATCTATATATACTACATACTAAATATACTACATCTATACGATGGTATACTACATCTATATGAGGGTACAATACATCTATATGATGGTACACTACATCTATATGGCGGTATACTACATCTATATGAGGGTACAATACATCTATATGACGGTGCATTACATCTATATGAGGGTACAATACATCTATATGGCGGTATACTACATCTATATGAGGGTACAATACATCTATATGACGGTGCATTACATCTATATGAGGGTACACTACATCTAGATGACGGTGCATTACATCTATATGGCGGGGCACTACATCTATAAGACGGTGCTGTACATCTATATGACGGTACATTACATTTATATGACGGAAAACTACATCTATATGACGGTGCATTACATGTATATGACGGTACATTACATCTATATGGCGGTACACTACATCTATATGACGATACATTACATCTATATGGCGGTAGACTACATCTATATGACGATACATTACATCTATATGGCGGTACACTACATCTATATGACGATACATTACATCTATATGGCGGTAGACTATTGCCCGTGCAGGTAAGCTGCCCCGGCATCGGTCAGGGTATGCTCAGGGCTCTGTAGATTATCCTGTCAGCCCTGCTGATGGTGTTGCTGTAGGTGACAGGACGATATAATCCTCTCCATTCCTCATACCGCCATCAGCAGTCATTCCAGTGCTTAAGGGGTTAAACTGCAGGAATCGGCATTTTCTCTGATCTTTGCTGTTAGAGCTGGAGGGCGGCTGTCACTCATCTCCATTACACGCTGATCCTGCGCACCATGTGATCCGCAGGACGTACAGGTACGATGGTTACAGGTGAGGGAGCCGTACAGCAGTGTCCTGTATATATATACTGAGGGAGAAGGGGTAATATATACCTGTAAGGGAGCCGTACGGCAGTGTCCTGTATATATATATACTGAGGGAGAAGGGGTAATATATACCTGTAAGGGAGCCGTACGGCAGTGTCCTGTATATATATATACTGAGGGAGAAGGGGTAATATATACCTGTAAGGGAGCCGTACGGCAGTGTCCTGTATATATATATACTGAGGGAGAAGGGGTAATATATACCTGTAAGGGAGCCGTACGGCAGTGTCCTGTGTATATATATATATATATATATATACTGAGAGAGAAGGGGTAATATATAACTGTAAGGGAGCTGGAAGGCAGTGTCCTGTATATATATATACTGAGGGAGAAGGGGTAATATATACCTGTAAGGGAGCCGTACGGCAGTGTCCTGTGTATATATATATATATATATATATATATATATATATACTGAGAGAGAAGGGGTAATATATAACTGTAAGGGAGCATACAGCAGTGTCCTGTATAATATATATGGCACTGTAATGGGGGCACTCTGCTGGCACTGTAATGGGGGCACTCTGCTGGCACTGTAATGGGGGCACTCTGCTGGCACTGTAATGGGAGCGCTCTGCTGGTACTGTAATGGGGGCACTCTGGGGCACTGTAATGGGGGCACTCTGCTGGCACTGTAATGGGGGCACTCTGCTGGCACTGTAATGGGAGCACTCTGCTGGCACTGTAATGGGGGCACTCTGGGGCACTGTAATGGGGGCACTCTGCTGGCACTGTAATGGGGGCACTCTGCTGGCACTGTAATGGCGGCACTCTGCTGGCACTGTAATGGGAGCACTCTGCTGGCACTGTAATAGGGGCACTCTGCTGGCACTGTAATGGGGGCACTCTGCTGGCACTGTAATGGGGGCACTCTGCTGGCACTGTAATGGGGGCACTCTGCTGGCACTGTAATGGGGGCACTCTGCTGGCACTGTAATGGGGGCACTCTGCTGGCACTGTAATGGGAGCGCTCTTCTGGCACTGTAATGGGGGCACTCTGCTGGCACTGTAATGGGGGCACTCTGCTGGCACTGTAATGGGGGCACTCTGCTGGCACTGTAATGGGGGCACTCTGCTGGCACTGTAATGGGGGCACTCTGCTGGCACTGTAATGGGAGCACTCTGCTGGCACTGTAATGGGAGCACTCTGCTGGCACTAATGGGGGCACTCTGCTGGCACTGTAATGGGGGCACTCTGCTGGCACTGTAATGGGAGCACTCTGCTGGCACTAATGGGGGCACTCTGCTGGCACTGTAATGGGGGCACTCTGCTGGCACTGTAATGGGGGCACTCTGCTGGCACTGTAATGGGAGCACTCTGCTGGCACTAATGGGGGCACTCTGCTGGCACTGTAATGGGGGCACTCTGCTGGCACTGTAATGGGAGCACTCTGCTGGCACTAATGGGGGCACTCTGCTGGCACTGTAATGGGGGCACTCTGGGGCACTGTAATGGGGGCACTCTGGGGCACTGTAATAGGGGCACTGTAATGGGGGCACTCTGGCGCACTGTAATAGGGGCACTCTGCTGGTACTGTAATGGGGGCACTCTGCTGGCACTGTAATGGGGTCACTCTTCTGGCACTGTAATGGGTCACTCTGCTGGCACTGTAATGGGTCACTCTGCTGGCACTGTAATGGGGGCACTCTGCTGGCACTGTAATGGGGGCACTCTAATGGGGGCACTCTGTGGCACTGTAATGGGGGCACTCTGGGGCACTGTAATGGGGGCACTCTGCTGGCACTGTAATGGGGCACTCTGCTGGCACTGTAATGGGGGCACTATGCTGGCACTGTAATGGGGGCACTCTGCTGGCACTGTAATGGGTCACTCTGCTGGCACTGTAATGGGGGCACTATGCTAGCACTGTAATGGGGGCACTCTGCTGGCACTGTAATGGGAGCACTCTGCTGGCACTGTAATGGGGGCACTCTGTGGCACTGTAATGGGGGCACTCTGCTGGCACTGTAATGGAAGCACTCTGCTGGCACTGTAATGGGGGCACTCTGCTGGCACTGTAATGGGAGCACTCTGCTGCCACTGTAATGGGGCACTCTGCTGGCACAGTAATGGGAGCACTCTGCTGGCACTGTAATGGGAGCACTATGCTGGCACTGTAATGGGGGCACTCTGCTGGCACTGTAATGGGGGCACTCTGCTGGCACTGTAATGGGGGCACTCTGCTGGCACTGTAATGGGAGCACTATGCTGGCACTGTAATGGGAGCACTCTGCTGGCACTGTAATGGGGGCACTCTGCTGGCACTGTAATGGGGGCACTCTGGGGCACTGTAATGGGGCACTGTAATGGGGCACTGTAATGGGGGCACTCTGGGGCACTGTAATAGGGGCACTGTAATGGGGGCACTCTGTGGCACTGTAATAGGGGCACTCTGCTGGTACTGTAATGGGGGCACTCTGGGGCACTGTAATGGGGGCACTCTGGGGCACTGTAATGGGGGCACTGTAATAGGGGCACTGTAATGGGGGCACTATGCTGGCACTGTAATGGGGGCACTATGCTGGCACTGTAATGGGGGCACTCTGCTGGCATTGTAATGGGGGCACTCTGCTGGCACTGTAATGGGGGCACTCTGTGGCACTGTAATGGGGGCACTCTGCTGGCACTGTAATGGGGGCACTCTGCTGGCACTGTAATGGGGGCACTCTGTGGCACTGTAATGGGGGCACTCTGCTGCCACTGTAATGGGGGCACTCTGCTGGCACTGTAATGGGAGCACTCTGCTGGCACTGTAATGGGGGCACTCTGCTGGCACTGTAATGGGAGCACTATGCTGGCACTGTAATGGGGGCACTCTGTGGCACTGTAATGGGGGCACTCTGCTGGCACTGTAATGGGGGCACTCTGCTGGCACTGTAATGGGGGCACTCTGCTGGCACTGTAATGGGAGCACTATGCTGGCACTGTAATGGGAGCACTCTGCTGGCACTGTAATGGGGGCACTCTGCTGGCACTGTAATGGGGGCACTCTGCTGGCACTGTAATGGGGGCACTCTGCTGGCACTGTAATGGGGGCACTCTGCTGGCACTGTAATGGGGGCACTCTGGGGCACTGTAATGGGGCACTGTAATGGGGTCACTCTGGGGCACTATAATGGGGCACTCTGGGGCACTGTAATAGGGGCACTGTAATGGGGGCACTGTAATAGGGGCACTCTGCTGGTACTGTAATGGGGGCACTGTAATAGGGGCACTCTGCTGGTACTGTAATGGGGGCACTCTGCTGGCACTGTAATGGGGGCACTCTGTGGCACTGTAATGGGGGCACTCTGCTGGCACTGTAATGGGGGCACTCTGCTGGCACTGTAATGGGGGCACTCTGCTGGCACTGTAATGGGGGCACTCTGCTGGCACTGTAATGGGGGCACTCTGCTGGCACTGTAATGGGGGCACTCTGGGGCACTGTAATGGGGGCACTCTGGGGCACTGTAATGGGGGCACTCTGGGGCACTGTAATAGGGGCACTGTAATGGGGGCACTCTGGGGCACTGTAATGGGGGCACTCTGCTGGTACTGTAATGGGGGCACTCTGGGGCACTGTAATGGGGGCACTCTGGGGCACTGTAATGGGGGCACTCTGCTGGCACTGTAATGGGGGCACTCTGCTGGCACTGTAATGGGGGCACTGTAATGGGGGCACTCTGCTGGCACTGTAATGGGGCACTCTGCTGGCACTGTAATGGGGGCATATTATCTGCCAACATGGTGGGTGTGACCAGCGTTGTGGGGGAGGGGAGGTTACATTAAAGAAAAGAAACCACAAGGAGCCCCAAGTCTCCAAAAAAACGACTTCTAACACAGTGCCGCCTGCTATGATAGGAGAAGATGGTGACTGTATACAGAGCAGCGGCCTCTATACTCTGTATACAGCAGTGTAGTATATACAAGCCTCGCAGTGCCGCCTGCTGTGATAAGAGATGATGGTGGCTGTATACAGCGCAGCGGCCTGTATACTCTGTATACAGCAGTGTAGTATATACAAGGCTCGCAGTGCCGCCTGCTGGGATGGGAGATGATGGTGGCTGTATACAGCGCAGCGGCCTGTATACTCTGTATACAGCAGTGTAGTATATACAAGGCTCGCAGTGCCGCCTGCTGTGATAAGAGATGATGGTGGCTGTATACAGCGCAGCGGCCTGTATACTCTGTATACAGCAGTGTAGTATATACAAGCCTCGCAGTGCCGTCTCCTATCAGTTCTCATACATCCCTATGGGAGGCGATCTCCTGACATATTTAGCCATTGATGCAGCTTGTTGTAACATGTGATACAGGGAATAAATTACCCCAGGAATGATATACAACCCCTGGATAACACATATATACTGCATATACACATATCACATATATACATATATCAGACGTATACTGCATATACACATATCACACATATATACTGCATATACACATATCACACATATATACTGCATATACACATATCACACATATATACTGCATATACATATCCCACATATACACTGCATATACACATATCACACATATACACACTGCATATACACATATCACACATATATACTGCATATACATATCCCACATATACACTGCATATACACATATCACACATATATACTGCATATACACATATCACACATATATACTGCATATACACATATCACACATATATACTGCATATACACATATCACACATATATACTGCATATTCACATATCACACATATACTGCATATACACATATCACACATATACACACTGCATATACACATATATACACTGCATATACACATATCACACATTTATACTGCATGTACACATCACACATATATATACTGCATATACACATATATACACTGCATATACACATATCACACATATATACTGCATATACACATATCACACATATACACTGCATATACACAGATCACACATATACACACTGCATATACACATATAGACATATCACACATATACACACTGCATATACACATATAGACATATCACATATATATATATACTGCATATACACAGATCACAGACACAACACAGAACAATGTTAGTTCACTAGCAGAACATTTGGCTTTGTGGAGCACAGAATGGGGAATTATTTTATTAATGGTGGATAGAAAATTCTGGAATCTTTAAAAAAAAAAATCCTGAAAGATGTAAGAATGTGAGGGTTAATAGGAAAACACTTACAGGTCGTACCAACCCGTACAGAGAAAACATGGCCCCAATAAGAGAGCTATCCATGGGAAGAATTATACATCTCCTCTCAGATGGAGTGCGGCAGAAGATGTTGGTTGTTCCCAGTCAGCTGGGTGTAATATACGTTGCTGTAAGAAATCACAGACTGAAGTGGATTTATATGTAGAAAAAACAAATACAAACCAGCAGTAACACCGAACCCGAAGAAAACAAGGTCAAAGGGCGAAGCAGAAGGATCATGGAGAGTGAAGAACTGGATGATAGTGATATCACTGACCAGTCACCTGTGTTGTTCGGTTGTTATTCTTACCAGCCCCACTTTTGGGAAGAGATAAAGGGAGTTGTCCCAGGATAAAGAAAAAAAAAAAAAGCAGTAACACTCACCTCCCCCCATCCCTGCAGCTGCTCTACTTCTTATTTATTAATGTTTTTTCATTGTTCCTGTGATGTGTCATTCCTACAGTCAATCACTGGCCAGGGTCCCGCCTCCAGGGAACCGGGCAGCTCCTGTGGGGACAATGCAACACAAGAACATAGAAGAAGAACAGGAGCTGGGGGGGGGGGAGGTGAGTATGACTTCTTTTTTTATTTTTATAGTTTTATAGTGCCCCAAGTGATGGACAAAGAGAATTCCAACCACTCTACATTCATCCCTCAGGGCATTGTGATTGTGAACATTGTGGTTCAGCTCATCCCCTATGCAGGTTGGGACTCCTGACCGATGATGTAGCCGCTCATAGACGTGTCATCCCTCTATGAAGAGTCGTGACTCCACACAGAAGAATGAGACAGACGTCTGAGGGACTGAGGATGACGAGAAGGAGTCAGGAGAAGACATCCACCCGACTGAGGTCACAGAACCTCTGATCCCGGCTCTATGAATAATCCCTCATTCTTGAAGGACACGTGCCACCGCCCCATGGGGCCTCAGGTTGGCCACTAAGTGTACGTTCGGGTGTTCTCTGGCCTGGAATGCGGGAGGATAAGCCGGGAAACATTTTTATAGAGAATTTTATTGAGATTTTTTCTGCTGCATTAAAGTTTATTTAGAACCAAATTAAAACTTCCCTGTAGAACAGGTCATGTGCCTGGGCGGTGGTGGCAGCGAGTTATGGGTGTCAGGGAGTTATGGGTGTCAGGGAGTTATGGGTGTCAGGGAGTTATCGGGTTACAGTCCTTGGACCTTGTACATATGGCTCCGTATTGGCTTAAGATGTCCATAGAGTTCAATAACTGTCAACTCCCTCACATACAGGAATCTAATACATGTACTAATAGGCTCCGCCCCTGAGGAGTGAAGATGGAGGTAAGATGTCCATACATTTTATTAACTGTCGACTCCCATGTGTACAGGGTTCTAATACATATAGTAATAGGCTCCGCCCCCGAGGAGTAAAGATGGAGTAAAGCTGCCCATACATTTCAATAGCTGTCAAATCCCTCGTGTACTGGGTTCTAATAAATATAGTAAGAGGCTCCGCCCCTGAGGAGTAAAGATGGAGTTAAGATGTCCATCCATTCCAATAACTGTCGACTCCCTCGTGTACTGGGATCTAATACATGTAGTAATAGGCTCCGCCCCCAGGGAGTAAAGATGGAGTTAAGATGTCCATACATTCCAAGAACTGTCGACTCCCTCTTGTACAGGAATCTAATACATGTAGAAATAGGCTCCGCCCCTGAGGAGTAATGTTAAGCTTCTCAGCCCCAATACTATGTAGATATGTATCAAAGTCTTTCTTAAGATGGCCTTTTTTAATGCAGCGCACCCTCAGACAGTAGGTCCACAGCTTCCTCCACGATACCTCCTTTGCACAACAAATATTTAAGTGACTCTGTACCCACAATCTACAACCCCCCCCCCCCCCCCCCGCCCGCCCCCCTCACCGCTTGTACCCTTGAATAGCTGCTTTTTATCCAAGATCTGTCCTGGGGTCCGTTCGGCAGGTGATGAAGTTATTGTCCTAAAAAACAACTTTTAAACTTGCAGCCCTGTGTCAAATTGGCGTGGCCTAGAGTGTCTATGCCCTAACCTTGCACCGCCTCTTCATTCCTCCTCCCCACCCTCTATACTATTAGGAATGACCATGGCAGAATTTCTCCTATTCCTATCTTGTCTGAACACTGCACAGGTGCCTTAACGATCCAGCTCATGTGCAGTGTTCACACAGGTGATGAATAGGAGAAATTCTGCCAGGGCCATTGCTAATGGTGAAGAGGGCGGGGTAGGCCTAATGGTGAAGAGGACGGAGAGGCGGCGTAAGCCTAATGCACAGACACTTCACAGCAGTTGATTTGAACATTTTTTTTTTTTTTGCCGGCATTCCCCTTTGAATAAAGTGGACAAAGCAAAGTGGTAATGCCACAGCCAACCTGAGGACAGTGGTGGCGCTATTTGTGCAGGAAAGCAACTATGTTTTTCTAAAACATCCATTTTATGGGAGACGCCTTCACACAGCATGGATCCGCAGCAAGATCCACTGCGGATCCCTGCCCTGTAAAGTCTACGGGCAGACATACTCGCAGCGGGATGGACATCCCACTGCGAGTATGTCGGAAGACCGCCCCTTTAACCCCCGTCGGGGCCACAGGATTAGAAAAACATATCAGCTATCTTCCACAAACAGCGCCACCTTTGCCCTCAGTTCATTTTTCGGTATTACAGCTCAGTTTAATTAAAGTGAATGGAGCCGAGTTGTAATAACACACACAGCCTGAGGGCAGGGGTGGCGCTGTTTTTGAAAGAAACTGATAAAGAACAAGCTTCATGCAGGTAGGGGTATATCTATGGGGTGAAGCTGTGCCCATATAATACCGCCATACTGTGATCATATAGAACCATAAAGTGATTGTATCAGCTGGTATCAGGAGATACAGGCTCCTGCTGGGCTCCTGTCTATTGCTATAGCTTCATACAGGGGATGTAATCCTCCTCCTGTCTCTCCTCTCGTGCTGCACCTGGAATATTCTCCTTCACACGACTGTACAAAATCGATTCGCCGTGCCCCATTACAGCGTATGTGTCTCTAACCACCATTCCTCTACGTGTCCTCATATTACCCCCACATATATCCTCAGTACTCAGTGGCGCCCCCTTCAGTTGTAAGGGAATTGTTATTAAATGGATTAACCAGAGCTGCAATACCGCACACAGCCTGAGATAAGGGGGTGGCGCTGTTTCAGGAATTAGATAACCTCATTATCCTGCAAAGTTTAATGATTCTTTTGTCAATAACCTGCCGGACAATAAATAGCGCCATCTAGTGTATCGTGTAGATAGTCTTTGCTAGAAGTAACACGTGCTGCAGATGACGGGGGAAAAAATAATCGGTCTGCCTCCCATAGATTTCCATGGGTGCCATAATATAATATGGGTGTGAGCATCAGACATATGTAAAGAATTCTTCTGTCTCTAACCAGGTGTGATCTGTACAGTCTGGAGAAAGGTCTGTAGGGAAATATTCCTCTCCTTACATGCAGGAAAGATGGAAAGGATGGGAAAAAGAATGAGAATATTCATAATAATGCTCTGCCACCTAGTGGCAGCTGCAGGGAACTGAGCAGGAATATTTAGTGTATTGCTGAGCCACCTAGTGGCAGCTGCAGGGAACTGAGCAGGAATATTTAGTGTATTGCTGAGCCACCTAGTGGCAGCTGCAGGGAACTGAGCAGGAATATTTAGTATGTTACTGAGCCACCTAGTGGCAGCTGCAGGGAACTGAGCAGGAATATTTAGTATGTTACTGAGCCACCTAGTGGCAGCTGCAGGGAACTGAGCAGGAATATTTAGTGTATTGCTGAGCCATCTAGTGGCAGCTGCAGGGAACTGAACAGGAATATTTAGTATATTGCTGAGCCACCTAGTGGCCAAGGCAGGTAAGACAGGAGAGTGTATTGTTTAATATATACAAAGCCGTGGCAGGGTTATGGACTAATACCTGGGGGTAAGTATGTTGTTGGTTCATCCCTGTGCTGGACAGGAACGGACAGAGTGGTAACCAGGGTAACAGGGTGGTAATATTATGCGACATGGAGAGAAAGGAGCTACTGCACATCCCATCTATGGCTGATACTGATGCCGCTCGGCTAATTTTAAAAACCAACGTCAGGATGTTGGCATATAATTTGATCAAACCATATTGCCCCGTGTACCACGTGCCGGTCTCCTGGTTCACACGGGTCCCTATGCTAACTCCACACCGTGTCGGTCAGCGACCGCCAACCCCGCAAAGCGTGCACGTGCAGGGAAGGGAGGCCATGGAACGGCCCTGCAACCCCAATGTCACAGGACCAGACCCAAAAAGCCCCACCAAAACCCAGCCAGCACCACCGGCGGGGAAGGCTGCCCCCAAATGACACAAGTATGGATATGGTATTACACTTACCATTGCTGCTCTCACAGAATGGGGAAGACATAGGGTCCAGACATGTGAGCACAGACGTATCCTGCTAATTTTGGTCATGTGGGTCTTATAAAGGAGTGCGAGCTGCTCAGAAAGGGAGAAAAACATAAAATGCGCCATGGAGAGAGAGGAGCGGCTGCACATCCCATCTATGGCTGATACTAATGCTGCTCGGCTAATTTTAAAAACCAACGCCAGGATGTCGGTATATAATATTAGCTGAAAGTGGGAGTTATTGACTATTACTGGAAAGCGGTGGAAATAACCCTGTCCAGAGGTCTCTGAAGTTAAAGGGGTTATCTGGGATAAAATTATATTTTACTATGCTGCCAAGGCTGTGGGGGAGATGTCACGGACATATACATACCTGTCCTCCTCCATCGCTGTTGCTGGATCTCGGACGGCCTGCCCTCTACTGCCCCCAGCAACTTCAAAACATCCGGTGATGCGCTGTTCCCCACGGAAATGGAAGTCCAGTATAGAGAGTAGAGAGAAGGACAGGTATGTATATGTCCCTGACATCTCCCCCACTGCCTCAGCAGCAGAGTATAATATAATTTTATCCTGGACATCCCCTTTAACACTGTCTGGAGGTCTGTGTGAAGTCGACAATGTCTGGAGGTCTGTTTAAGGTTTACATTGTCTGGCGGTCTTTGTGAAGTTGTCAGTGTCTGGAGGTCTGTGTGAAGTTGACACTGTCCGGAGGTCTGTGTGAAGTTGTCAGTGTCCGGAGGTCTGTGTGAAGTTGTCAGTGTCCGGAGGTCTGTGTGAAGTTGTCAGTGTTCGGAGGTCTGTGTAAAGTTGTCAGTGTCTGGAGGTCTGTGTGAAGTTAACCATATCCAGAGGTCTGTGTGATGTTGACACTGTCTAGGGGTCTGTGTGAAGTTAACCATGTCCGGAGGTCTGTGTGATGTTAACCATGTCCGGAGGTCTGTGTGATGTTAACCATGTCCGGAGGTCTGTGTGATATTGACACTTTCTGGAGGTCTGTGTGAAGTTAACCATGTCCAGAGGTCTCTGTGAAGTTAACAGTGTCTGGAGGTCTGTGTGAATTTAATAGTGTCTTGAGGTCTGTGTGATGTTGACACTGTCTGGAGGTCTGTATGAAGTTGACAGTGTGCGGAGGTCTGTGTGAAGTTGACAGTGTCTGGAGGTCTGTGTAAAGTTAACCATGTCTGGAGGTCTGTGTGAAGTTAACCATGTCCGGAGGTCTGTGTAAAGTTAACCATGTCCGGAGGTCTGTGTGAAGTTTACCGTGTCCGGAGGTCTGTGTGAAGTTTACCATGTCCGGAGGTCTGTGTGAAGTTAACCATATCCGGAGGTCTGTGTGATGTTGACACTGAAGTTGACAGTGTCTGGAGGTCTGTGTGCAGTTAACCATGTCTGGAGGTCTGTGTGATGTTGAAACTGTCTGGAGTTCTGTGTGAAGTTAACCATGTCCGGGGGTCTGTATGAAGTTGACACTGTCTGGAGTTCTGTGTGAAGTTAACCATGTCCGGGGGTCTGTATGAAGTTGATACTGTCTGGAGGTCTGTGTGAAGTTGATATTGTCTTTAGAGAAAGTTATAACTGTTGCGCTTTAAGTGCTGTTTAAGTTATTTTCTGAAACATTAAAGCCTATTGTGCCAACAAGAGTGCACTGCAACCATCAAACTTTGGTGTATTATGTGAAGCATAAGGCGTTTTATGCCCGTCATGTGACCTAACTGCTTCTTATAAGGGGGAAAACTCACCCCCCTTCTTACAGGTGACATAATGTAGGAGTTTGTTCACATTACTTGGGGTTCACCCATAGATGAGAATGTGGGGCCGCGGTCCCTTGGGATACTGCTATACAGACATAGTGTGAGGTAAATCCCTCCTATCCCTCGGCCAGTGCACTTTGTTGGGTTTGGACACCAGTAAAGGTCGCAGGGAAGTTTTTGGGGTTAGAACCTGGGATCGGTCTGTTCCGTCTTTTGTTTATTGACCTGAACTGATCCGAGAGACAGAAGAGATGGAGAAATAAGACTGGTGTTTGTTGACATGAAAGATGCCAAGGGACAGGATGCTTTGATGGGAAATCAAGCTGTGACAGTAAAATAGTGACCCGCCCGAGGGTCACCGCTCCAGAGCCAATCACAACAGCAACGGGAGGGGCCGGTCCTGTTTACCACATTGCTTACTGGGTGTCTCTGAGGATCCGGCCAGTGTAAACTGCACGGCCCGAGCCCCGGCCCTTATAGAAAATGATGAGTGAGAGAACCCTGGAGCTCACTGTGTGCGCCACTTATAAGTGTCCCCCCCCCCTAAGGAAATGTGCTACTGCCTATTATGTTCTTAGAGGGGATTTTAAAGGGATATCCTCATCACAGCTAATATAACTTTACTTGTAGGTCTCATCACGTTATATATTTTCGCAAATAAATTCATTTAGCAATGTGTCTCCTTCTCCTGATCTACTGCTCTTTTCCTCCCATTGTTACAGCTCACCAAGGTTACCGACCACCACTCTGCTCTAAAAGCAGTGGTCTGGCTGGTGTATATGTGGTGTCCTACCACGGGTGTTACTATTGGTTACACCCTTTGTAAAAGCCTGTACTTTTAAGATTAAGTGGTAATGTAGTAGTACCAGAGTTTTGCCACAAGATGTCGTTATTGCAAGTATGTAAGCCTAGATATTGCATGGCTGTAGTAGCCAAAGGGTTATTGTTTGTTTGTGTACCACATGGATCTGTACATTAATGAGAGTTCTTTCTTCTTCTCACCTATCATCTCTCTCTTTACTTCTACATATACACTCCTCACCCACTCACAACACACTTTACATGCGCTGTAGGAAGGAAGTCACATGGTAAGAGGATGTGTGTAGGATCTTTTGCCTTTAGACTCTGTAGAGGTAGGATGCCCCTTAGTTTCTTCTCAAGCAACCTCACTCCACACTATGCAGTGTTAAGCTTCCACTAGACAAGTCAGGGATCATCCTAACCCACGCTGTGGACAAGGAGAGACACAGTGCAGGACAGTATCCATAAAGAAGTAAGGAACTGATCCGGATAGAGCAAAGTTGCTAGAAGCCTATGAACTCTATCTCGCAGCACGGGTGTAACCAGGGAACCCTCAGCATACCGCACATCCCAGGTACCAAGGTCTGGGGCTTGTGTCACCCTCTAGGATGGGTCACTCGACACTAGTGGGCAATAGGTGGTGCAAAGACCAAAGAGTCAAAACACAGGCACAAGTATTCTCTCTATTTTCAAGTATTGTATCAAGGCAAAGCTGTATGATCTACTGCCTACCTCACGTATCTCCAGAGTAAACAAGATTATATTTATGCTAAAGAGACTCTGTGATTCCTTGCCAAGCACCGACACAGCTCACACACTCCTTGGGTCATCTGCCCTTTCTGTGGGTGGCAGTACCAATAGTCCGGGTGGGTCACTACTCCACTCCGGACCTCCATGATGAGTACCCAAGGGACCCCGCAACAACCCGGCAGGTCACTGTCGACAGGGAAACAAGGTATAGCTGTCCCCTTAATCTAAAAGCAGGTGTGCCACCATACCTGTGTGCCCAACCGGCACTGGCGTCACAACAAAATACCACCGGGCCTGGCTGTATCTCGGCCAACCACTACAGGACTGGCAACACGCTTAACCATCTGGCAAGTGACCGCGGCCGTTCCCCCACACCGCGGGTCACCACATATAGATCCCTATAATGTAGATGTATAGTGATATAAAGTATAGATACTTTATATTATAAATAAATATGTATATACACCAGCCAGACCACTGCTTTTAGAGCAGAGTGTTGGTTGGTAACCTAGACAACGAGCTGTACACAATGTAAGAGTTAAGAGCAGCAAATCAGGAAAAGGAGACAAGTTTGCCAAATGAATATATAACGTGACGAGTCCTACGAGACTGACTATATTGGTTGAGATGTGATCTTTCTGGAATCTTCCT
Organism: Dendropsophus ebraccatus; assembly: GCF_027789765.1. Lineage (NCBI taxonomy): Eukaryota > Metazoa > Chordata > Amphibia > Anura > Hylidae > Dendropsophus > Dendropsophus ebraccatus. Next base: position 8,076,914 of record NC_091454.1, on the reverse strand, counting down.
TTCATACCGATATACAGTCTGTGTCTCAGGTTCCTTTGGGCGTTAGAATGTGAGGATATTAACTTTCACCTATGCGGGTCAGACAGGTTTTACTAGTATTTAGGTTTCAAAGGGCTTTACTCTCACTCACCTCCTCGTCTGCTGTCAGTGGTGACACCTATTAAAGGGGATATCCTGGATTAGAGATACATAGCAGGTTTCTTCCGGAAACAGCACCACCCCTCCCCCCAAGTTGAGTGTGGTAGTACAACTTGGCTCCATTCACTTCAATAGAATAGGGGGGAACATAGTGTTATTTACCTCTCCCTGTGGGCCCAATGTGCTGCATCATCTCCAGAACTAATTTTCCCCTGAGTTTCTATGTTGTCATGACTTGGGGAAAAATACCGACCCGGCTGATAGATTTCCTCATCAGCCAATCATGTCACAGTGTCACCGATTGGCTGAGTGGGTAATTCATCAGCTGAGTCGGGAGGTTGCTGGAGCCGGAGCGGTGAGACAGGGAGGGGTAAGTACAGCTTGTTTATTATGTTCCTCTCTGGCCCCGCCTCCTGGTTATTTCTAAATATCGCCGGACTTCTCCTTTAAATGGTCATAACTAACATTATTGTAAATCATTTCAAATGACTCCTTGCCCCAGAAAAATAGCCCCAAAGTTTTGGCCACTAGGTGTCTCCCTTCTGTTTAATCTGCTGTTCACTGCCTGTTGTTCTGTCTCTAGTGACAGTCTCAGCAAGACAGAAGGCTTACTTACTGTCTTTAGTGATATCACCACAGCAGTTCCTAGTGTAACCCTCTCCTTGCTTTACTGCTGCTGTTTAGTTCATTTCAGCACATAACCCTATGCAAACCCAGTGCATCCAGTAGTAGTGTGCTGTAAAAGCTTTGGCTGTCCAGGCATGATGGGAGTTGTAGTTTTGCAACAGAGCCAAACTACAGAGCCAAGGTTCCCTACCCCCAGCCTGGTGGTAGCGATGATCTGAAGAAACTGATCACAAAGAATAAGGGAGACCAAAAAAAATCTGGAGGAAAAGTTCAAGAGAAGGAATCAAGTCCTTGATCAGGAGACGGATCAGGTAAGATCTGTAGGAGAGGATCCAGAGTGAGGAGGAGCAGACGTCACTGCCGTTCTCTGCTCTGATCCAACAGCTGGAGATATAGAATTACTGAGAATGGTGACCTGCTGTACTGGCTACACTGGGGCTCCTAAAAAAAAGTCTGGAGGAGAAGCCCAAGAGAAGGAATCAAGTCCTTGATCAGAATACAGACAGATCAGTAAGATCTGTAGGAGAGGATCCAGAGTGAGGAGGAGCAGACGTCACTGCTGGTCTCTGCTCTGATCCAACAGCTGGAGAGCCAAGGTTCCGTACCCCCAGCCTGGTGGTAGCGATGATCTAAAGAAACTGATCACGAAGAAAAAGGGAGACAAAAAAAGTCTGGAGGAGAAGCTAAAGAGAAGGAATCAGCTCCTTGATCAGGAGACGGATAAGGTAAGATCTGTAGGAGAGGATCCAGAGTGAGGAGGAGCAGACGTCACTGCCGTTCTCTGCTCTGATCCAACAGCTGGAGATATAGAATTACTGAGAATGGTGACCTGCTGTACTGGCTACACTGGGGCTCCTAAAAAAAAGTCTGGAGGAGAAGCCCAAGAGAAGGAATCAAGTCCTTGATCAGAATACAGACAGATCAGTAAGATCTGTAGGAGAGGATCCAGAGTGAGGAGGAGCAGACGTCACTGCTGGTCTTTGCTCTGATCCAACAGCTGGAGAGCCAAGGTTCCGTACCCCCAGCCTGGTGGTAGCGATGATCTAAAGAAACTGATCACGAAAAAAAAGGGAGACAAAAAAAGTCTGGAGGAGAAGCTAAAGAGAAGGAATCAGCTCCTTCTGGTCTCTGCTCTGATCCAACAGCTGGAGATATAGAATTACTGAGAATGGTGACCTGCTGTACAGGATACACAGGGGCCCCTAAAAAAAAGTCTTGCTACCAGTATATGCAGAGTCCCGCAAAATGTCAGAATTTTTACAAATCACAGGATAAGATGGCTTGTCTGTTTGTCATGTGACTGGTAAGACGTCTGCAAAACAAATGCATAAGAAAATAATTGCAGTATTTTTTTTTATTCCCACTCTTTTCTATCCCTTGTTTTCTTAAAATAAATGAAGAATAAGTGGAAGGGGAAACGGGATTTGATCCCCTTCCTGCCTCTATGGAGTCACAGAGCGTTCCACATGATGTCTCTCAGCCAGTCAGCAGTAGTGATACAATGAAAGAAGCAGGAAGTTCTGAGATTATTGCTCAGGGTGGTCAGTGACAACCTCTGATGGGTTCTTCTTCTGGAGGAGGTTCTTATGAACCCCTAACTAATGTCGGATTCAATAACGCAAAGCATAAGAGTAGACACTTATATAGTAAGGGAATCAGCTGTTTAAGTGGAGCTGCCATTTAACATGATGATAATAGGTGAAGTGTTGGGACTTTTCATTATTTGCTGCACATTGAACGGTTGGTTTGGATTCAGCCCTACACTCCCTGGGCAAGGTACCGGTCACCTGACTGACTGACATCTACAGGCTGTACACAATAAAAGTTTGGACTCCTGTCAAAAAGACAGGAGTCCCTGTTGTTCTACATGTTTTTGTGACATCCTATGCCAGCGCACCATGAAAACTATTCACTGAGCAGAAGGAGGCTTGTGCTGTATACCTGCTGCTCAGTGAACACAGTAAGCATAATCATTTTATACTACTAATTATATAACTTTAATACATAACACATTAGTACCTCTTACTAAAATGACAGGAGAGCTCGCTCCTCTTGCAGAGTCTTATGAATATACTCACCCTTCCCTGTTCCTGTCAGGTCTGTGCGCCCTCTAGTGACCATTTAGTGATCATAATTGGTCATAGAGGGAAATTCTGCAGCACTCTAGTCATCACTTACTGGTCAGTAGAGGAAGCAGAAGAAGATGTCGGTCTGGGCCTGACAAGAGCGGGAACAATGACTATATTCCCAACTGACTGAGCAGCCAGGTATACAAATAAAGTCAATAAAAAAAATTATTCAAAAAATTTTTTGGTAAAATTTGTTACCAGTCCAAATTGATTTATCACTGCTGGATACCTCGTCCTTTTCTATATAATATATCACGCTTATGTGTCCCTGATTATTATCAGCGATTTGCACTCAACCTGTTTTCTTATCATGTTTATTTATTTACAAACAATAACAGAAAATTTGTACAAAAATCTGCTGGAATAGGTCGAATCTTGAAGCAAAATACACAATACAAAATTTTAACTGAATTTCCACCCGTGAACAATTTTAATCTTACTGAAGTCAATGTTGTTTGCTGATTCTTTTTTTTTTTTTTTTTTCAAAATGGGTTACAGTGTTGTTAAATAATAAATGAGGTCATACTCACCTTACCGATCCCTCGCTTAGGCCCATTGACAGAAACATGTGACGGCTGCAGCCAATCACTGGCTATCACTTAGACCCAGGAAGAACAGGGAGGAAGGGGTAGGATCGGTGAGTACGATTAGGTGAATATGATTCCTTTTATTATTTAACTTTTTTAAGCCATTTTAAAAAGAAAAAGGACCTGGCAGGACGACTAATTTGATAGATATTGATTATGGTTTGAGATCCATTTTCTGATACAGAGTTCCAATTCCCTTGATTAAGGTGGCTATATACCGTCAATACCTGTCGGTCAATAACTAGATTGGCCAACAGCTATTACGTCTGATGCTCCCACACACGTTTACTTTGTCCGAGACTCTGGCAGTGGCTTCCTTGCGAACACAAGGATCAGACATTGAAATGGAGCATGCCCAATCCTTCACGCCTTTCAGGGTATATTAGAAATGAGTTCAGATGAAGGGGCCTGACACAAGTAAGAGTGATCAATGCATACTTGCCAACAGTTCCGTTTTTTGAAGGAATGAATTTTATGGTAAATTGCATAATCCTGGACATTTCTGGGCACGGGATGTGGGCGTGGCTTTATTGCGGGGTTAGTGATGGCCACTGAACATGCTTTCTCTGGATGACATGGAGTGCAGCAGATTGCGCTTTGGCAAGTTCTCGATTTCCACGGTGCTAAGGTCACATTCCAGCATCTCCCGAATCCAGTCATCGTCCAGAGAGCCGTCCACAAACTCTTGGAGACTGATGATGGCTGGAGGACAAAGCAAACAAGTGAATGGGGCTACATTGTAGCCATAGCAAACCTTATGTTTCTCCTGAGGGGAGAGGGTATGGCCCGCTCCATTTTAAGTGGGTGCAAACTATGCATTACATCTGACTCCCAATAGAATCCCCCTGAGGTTGGAGATAACCGCCTAGATGCTGCAACCAACAGTGACCACATCATCTAGGTGGTTAGACGGGGCCGATGCTTGAACTATGGGATTTGGCGATTCCTACTGTAAATTCAACTATCACTAGTCATAGCCTTTTACTGCTACTGCATAAGTCAATGATTCTTTACCATCGTGGTCTTTATCCAGGCGAATAAAAATGCGATTTGTGCACTCTTCTGCGCTCAGTGGGTTGACCTTTGCTATCGAAGCAGCGACGCTCATTTTATACACCGTCTGCAAGAAAGATGGTAAGTTATAAAGCATGTTGACCAATGACTAGTTATGACAATTGAGAGCAAAAACTTCTCCAAAAATGTGATCAATGGGATATTAGATATTATAGCTATTGGAGGTATCTAGGTAGCAGTCACACATGAGCCCTGGAGCAGGTGCAAAGGCTACCCTTCCACAGAGTAAGAGCCAAAGGTCTCTGAAGCCCAAATAGGTCAAAAGTCCCCCCTTAGATAGTAAGAGCACCTGGGCTCTGGAGCCTATGAAGGTCCAAATGCCCCCTGTCACATAGTAAGAGTGCCAGGGATCTAAAACCTGAGAGAGTCAAAGGGACCCCTTGTCAAATAGTGAGAGCCAATGGGCACTGGAGCCCAAGAAGGTCTAAAGGCCTCCTGTAACATAGTAAAAGCATTTGGGCCTGGGAGCCCAAGAGAGTCTAAAGGCCCCTTTGTCAAATAGTAAGATGCTACCGTACCATATGTTAGTCGGTGGTGGTGGGGTCTTGTGCAGATTCTGAATGGAGACCAAGAGCTCAAGTTGCACCCCTGGTTGTGTTAAAAGATGAAAGACTTGTAACCATGCAGAGCCTAAGTTGAAGCTTGTCCAGTAAGCTCATTATATCAATGACAATTCCCCTTGATACTTCGGGATTGGGATAGTTGTCCGGGAAGACATGTTTTGGTACATCCTTGCAACTACAATGGTATATGACATTGCACTAGTGATTCACACAAACCTTCATGATGTCTAACATCTCTGAGCGGGTGATGGCCCCATCGTTGTCTTTATCGTATAACCTGAAGGACCACTTGAGTTTGTCCTCAGGAGTCCCATTAGCAAGCATACTGATTGCCGTCACATATTCCCGGAAGTCTACTATTCCGTCCTGCCGAAAATGAAAAAAATCAATCAATCAAAAAGTTAAGTATTAAACCTAAAAAAAAGTAGCAAATTGAAATTGTCTGGACTGCTTTGAAACATCGGACCTGTGAGTACTGATTGTATTCAGAGGGGTCTTGGTCTCTACCCATTGGCAGGAGGCAGTGTTTTATACTCTGATCTTGAAAACTTTGCATTCTGATTCCTCTATTAACCCAGTTACCCTAAATCTAGTCACTTCATCACAAATCCCCAAAATTATAAATACTAAACCCTTTCCTTTCTATCACGTGTGGACATTTGGCAGAGAGCTTTTTTTTTTTTTATATCTTGGTCTAATCCCAATTTACAACTGAGGCAAAGTTTTTATTTTAGTAAGTCTAGGCTAGGGGCTTAGTGGGTGAGAAAGCCACCATAATTGTGCTCAAGAAGGAGGAAAAATAATTCGACGCACATCCAGGTCTGAGGTTGGAATGAGCCATTGGCCACTTAGGAAACCAATGGCCACTGATTGTCAGAGTGGGCAATGGCTAGTGCCGACCAAGATTCTAAACATGTGGCACCTCAGGGACCAGGACTCCATGTTAGCAGTGATGGGAAGAATAGGAGAATAGGAATTTTTTTTTACTTGCCTGGCTGAGAACAAATGCAAAAAATGTTTGTGGGATAACCCCTTTAAAGTGTAAAAATGGTAAATAATTAGCAAAGTAAAAGTCAGATGGGAAGGGCTGTAGAGCTCCAAATAGAAGGAGAAAAGGCAGCCTGGTAGTCATTTTATGATGGTGATTGAGAAAATTCCAGCCTGTGCTTCCTTCCCATTTTATGGATTAAAAACGGCATGATTGGGTGGGTGAGTAGTTGGGATTGGCTGGGCAGTTGGGTGGAATGGATAGTCACTGCAGTGTTCGTAGTGAGAAGTCTTTGTAGTTGGTAAGGTGATCTGGTGGTTACCTGTAGAATATTAGACTATGGTTTGGTTCTGTCTATGAGCCAACAATAATTGGCTAGAATTACAGTGATGCTAGGTGCATCATTTCTAGATATGAAGCTCATAGGACATTCCTCATCAGGTAGTTATAAATACTCAGGAATTATTGTTATGCACAGTGTCAATGTGGCAATCCCGAGGCCTCATGATTGATCAGGAATTACATTGTTATGGTACTTTATATGTTGTTTATTGATTAGAATAGCTATTGTCACCAACAAAATCCACTTAAAGCTAAGGTGTCTATTCTGGACGAGTTGAGAAGTAGCATAAGTCAGGTGGGTGAAGACGATACCCTACTCAAGTGTCATATGCTAAAAGCCAAGAGGCGTAAAACTTGTATGCATTGTAGAATAAAGGTTCTAGGACATCTACCCAAAACATGAGGACATCTATGTCTAACTGCATGTGCTTGTGTCATGGGGGAAAGAAACCATGGCCATGAACTTCATAAGTCTCACAATCGATAAGTCGGATTCACAAAAAAGGTTTGAGCTGAAGGCTGGGACTTGAAGATTCATCAATGCAACACATTAAAAGTAACATAGCTTAGTGGTCTGGGCCGGGACAGGGAGTAGGTGCAATGGTTGGCCATCTAGGCCTTGGAACCATTAGGAGAGTAAGAATTTATGGTTCTTACCAATTACATTTGGGGGCAAAGTTGCCACTGAAGAAGGAAGTGAATGACTGTAGAAATCAAGCAATAGGCTGGTGTTTATAAAACTAAAAGAGGTGACAGATGGAGCCAGGAGCAGAAGCTCTAGAAGCCAAAAAAAAAACCAAGAAGAGGATCCAAATTACTTTAGGGAGGCCAGATGACTTAGCAGATGTATTGAGGGAATGGGGGAATGGTAGGGATTTGTGGGGGTTCACAGGTAATTAGGGAAATGGATCTCTATCCAGTAGGTCCTGAGGTGGTGGTTAAATTCTGAATCCCTTGCCTTGGACACTTGCCTCACCTCGTAAGAACGGGCTACTCAACTGATTGACTGTTCTTCTACTCATCCACAGGCCACAGAGCCTGCACTGAAAACATTACCCAATGAAAGATATTTCTGAATTCTGTTCCTCTTACCCCATTGTTATCCAAGGCTCGGAATATCTGTTCGGCATATTCTGAGGAATCACTTCCTACTGTACAGTCACAGAAATACTTCCGAAATTCATGAAGAGTGATGAGGCCGCTGGGGCATTCCTGGACAAACTTTCTGTAAAGGAACAGGGCAACATCCGAAAATACAAGTTATCAAGTGGAAGTTCCTAAACTGGAAGGCTATTTCTTTTGCTAGATACCTTGAATTACATGTGGCAACATGAACAAAGGCAAAGAAGGAAGTGTAAAAATGTAAGGGTTATGTGAAGGGATGCCACATAGGGATCAGAATAGTGGTTCTTCCAAGAATTCAAAAAAAGAAGAAAATAATCCTGTACTCACCTCCCCCACAGCCATCATTGTGGTGGTCCCACTGTGCAGCACAGAGGAGCTGAGCGGTGGCAACAGGAGAGTGGGGAAGGTGAGTATTTTTTCTTTTTACACCAGCATGGGCAGAAATCATTATAAAAAAAGTATTCCATAATCAAAACACCCTCATAGACAACAATAAATATAACTTTACCAACGTCACATAAAGCTCCCCGCTACCCTAGGCCACCAAGGATGTTGCATTTAACCTAATTACTCCGCTTGTCTGACCTTGTCCATCAAAAATCACTTACTACCTCATAAGCCCTATTACTATTCCAGAACCCCTTCACTACCAGAAATAGTTGCATTGCTTAAAGAAGACTTTATCTCCATCTAAGTCAACCAAAAGAATGGACCATCCAACATTTACAGCAAATTGGAAAATCGTTTGGTTCTGTTTGTGCTCCCCCGGCTCAGGTCCCTAACCATCCAGCTCCTCACTGACTACAAAGACTTAGAGAAAACACTTGATGAGACTCTTCCTCCAAAGCTGAGGAGATATTTTCCAGCAGAAGAAGAAAGATGAGGAAGACATCCAATATAAAGAAGTGAAGCATTGCCTCTAGATACAGAATAAGAAGGGGCAGGACAAACCATACCCAGCACTATAACTCAAACAGTGGTGATGTGCACATAGAATATATCATTTAAACAAAAATTACTAATTTTATTTGGGAACCCTGCAATGCTAAAAAGTTCTCCCGAAGATAAAGATAGAAGATCAGTCATTGCTTCTGCTATTTGGCCACACGGAAAGGACTGGACACATTTCTCTATTTAGGGGAAATATCTACACAGTGTTCATATGTTCTATCCATGATGGGGTGAGGTTTTTAAGGGTACATTGGTTGCCTCTGTCAAAAATTTTGATTGGTTTAGGAGAATTGTGCTTCACTCCTCGGCTTGCGGCTCAATCTGACAATGGAGTCGTATCCAACAAAGTCGTATTGAGCAGAGAGTTGGGGAGTGAGGAGCATAGCCGTTTGCTTCTCCTAATAATCGGTAGTAGTTTCAGTGCTGAGACAGATCAAAACTTTTTACATTTTTGTGATATGTCGAAAGGTTTCTTTTAAGCCATGCTTTAAGGCTTGCGTTAAAACCCACTGGGCTACAAGAAGCAAAAGCAAAGAGAAAAATCCTCGGTGGCTAAAAAGAAGCAAAATGACAGCCAAAGTTTTGGTGCGTGATCTCCTAATATTAGATAGAGCTATGACTAAGAGTCACATAGACCTGAAACACATTGACCTTTGATGGTCCATGCCACTCTTTGGCATTTCCTGTTACCATAGAGGGAACGTGTATCTTAGATATATAAAATTCAGAAGTTTAAGGATGATCCGAGTTTCTCGAAACTCCATTTCTATCCCGTTAACATTAACCAATACAAAAACATACAAAAAAATTACCTATACCATTCATGAAGCTCCAGGACGTAAACTCCACTCTTCCGCGGCATTGATGACACCTGACCCATCACTGAGAAAACATGGGGGAAACTATTTTCAGCCTTCTACCCTGCGCAGAATTTATACAAGCTTACAGATTAAGGGCCGTGCATCTCCCAAATTACATTGCAAGTATTTAATCTGCTCAGACGTGCTGCCCTGACACTAATGTGATTACATGTACTATAATCCACTTTAACTACAACACAACATGACCTGAGCCCTGACTGTTGCCAAACCTCTGCAAAGATAACAGATATTCTTATTATAGCAGTTTACTGCCTATTATAACAGGTGATGATCAGAGTCTCGAATGCAGCAAGGAGACAACTTATGGCCAGGCTTAAAAATTCTGAACTATAAGTACATTTATACCTTATTATTAGGGGCCCCAACAAATTCCCCAACTTGGAACTAGTCTAGAAGGCCAAGTTAACTTCCCCTGCAAAACTTTTCATCCACACATCACCCAGTGATTGAAAGTCTAGGCTTGACTTCCCCAATATGTGTTTGCTTTCAAGAAGGATAAGGAACCTGATGGTCATAGATAGATAAACACCTGAACCTCCAAAAACTCCCAAAATCCATGGCCAAGTCTAAGGGCCCTATTACATTGGACGATTATGGTGAAAATTATCGTTATAATGTTTGAATTTAGAAGATAATTGTTTAGTTTAAATGCCGTCAACAGTCAAATGACCCACGAAAAATCGTTCATCGTTCGTTTGGTGCTGACACCAAAATTGTTGTTAATCGTTCTCTGATTCCGCATTCGTTCACTAACCGTTCAGTGTAATTCCCCCTCGTTCCTTCATTTGCTGGGATCAGATGGAAAAACGATCGAAGTAACGATGGTAACTAACGAGTATCGTTCTGTGTGTAATATGTGTGTAAACAATTTCAGGTTAACGGTAAACAATCTCGTTTGTGATCGTATATTGTTAAAATCCCTTCGTCTAATAGCTGAAAGCATAAAATTCTAAGTTTAGCCAGGTTAGAGCCCTATTACGCAAGATGAACAGTCTGATATCACCTGTGTGATAGGGCTAGGGATCAGCCAATGAAGTCCTTGCTTGCTCTTTGGCTGATCAGCCTGTTCCGACCAACCAAAAAATCCTTACCATTTGCCACACATAACTCCATGTAATTAGAAATTTTTGGCCAACGGCTTATAGTAGAAAAGGCCACGCGACTGCTAAGGCCTTGGGAAGGCTCTGTAAACCAGTGCCGATCACACAGATCAGTGCTTGTGCGGACCCTTTAAATATGAGGAAGATAAGCGCGGTCTTCTCCCGGCTCGCTCTCCCAATCGCACAATCAGGTCTGGAACAATCAAAACTTTTAGCGTGAAAAGTTTTTGTTAAAACGACAGTGACACTTTAAATGCAGTGATCAATCGTGTAGCCCGGCCGTGCAATCAATTGTGTCTTCTAAAGGCACTGAAAATGAGCGTCAACCTGGCTGATCGGATCCTTGCTAGGCCATGTGAAAGGACTTTTACATGGTTCCTTGGATGGTCCTGAAGGAGAAATATATGTGCCATGAGGAGCTGACTATTAGAGGCTTTAGGAGCTAGTTCTCTGCCAGATTTTTCTATGCACCTACTGTGACCATGAGTAAGGCTGTCTGTGATACCCCCAAAACACGTCGGTTTTATTTTTCCCACTACATTTTATTGTATTTCTACTTCTAGTTTTGACTGGACAACTTTCCATTGAAAATCTGGTGGATATGACACAATTTTTTGACCTATATTTCTCTGAATTTGCCCCAGATGTAGGAACCAGCAACAGATGAGATGAACAGGTGCAAGTTATTATCTATGGGACAAACTAAGCTAAAATCATATTACGAAGACAGAAAAAAGTTAAAGGATGACTATTATTGGTGTATTCTCAGCATAGCTTCTGTAGTTTTCCTCTACTGGATGTTCTCTGTCTGGTTGTTGTTCCCCATTGTCCTAAATTAGGTTAAATCTTGGTCCTCGTCACCACAGGGCACCCGGGTTCATGCGGTGGAACGATCCTCTTATAGAACAAGTCGTACGGGATAATAAGGACTTGACATAGAGAAGCGATAAACATCACAACTTCTGATCAGTAATGCGATTTTTGGAGGGATCATCTAATTACAGAAAGAAACTATTTGGAATATCTTTACTATTTTTACCGTCTATGTTCCTGATCGGTGGATTGTTTGTTTATTGTTAAAGGAAAGCAGCTAAGAATCAGAAGATCTATGTCTCACCCCCTTAAAGCAAGCATGTTTAATACCGTGTTTTCCTGTGCGTATATAAATTTTGGCTCCCAAAGATGCGCTAGGTCTTATTTACAGGGGATGTCTTATTTTCCAAGAAGAAGAAGTTCACATGTCACACACACGGCAGGGACAGAGCGTATAGTATGGCGCCCTCAGGCCACCAGGAAGAGCTCACCACAGCACACTTACACAGCACAGTAGGGACAGTGTACAGTATGGCGGCTTACGGCCACCAGGGGGTGCTCATCACAGCACACTAGTACAGCACAGCAGGGAAAGCATGCGGTATGGCAGCTTTTGCCCACCAGGGGGAGCTCATTACAGCACACTCCTACAGCACAGTAGAGACAGAGTATGGTACAGTATCAGGCAATGGGACGCAGGGCCGGCCTTTGGGGTGTGCGACCTGTGCACTTGCACAGGGCGCCTCACTCCCGGCCAGCTAGGGGGCGCTCTGGCAGACAGAGAGCTGCACTGCACATCTATGGACCTTAGATGTGCTGCCTGTCTGCTGGAGCGCCCTTCCAGCTGGCCGCCCGCCCTCTTTCATGCCTGGTGGGCTTGCTGAGGGCCCCTGCTGGATTGAGGAGGCTCCAGCAGCTGCCAGACATAGGGAAGAGACCGGCTCCATCCCCCCTCCCCCTCCTGCACTCTCCGTGGATGCCCCCCCTCCCTCTCAGCAGCTCCCAGGCTGGACATACCACAGAAGATACAGTGAAGAGCTGTGGCCCCCTCTTCTCTGTCCTGGTCCCCCTCCCCCTGCAGTGATGTCTGCCCCCTCCTTTATACAGCTCTGCAGTCGGTGCAGAAGGTAAGGGGGAAGGCCTGCAGGCTGCAAAGTCATGAGGAGAGGAAGATGGAGATAAGTGCAGGCCTGGAGCCTGGAGGCCAGCATGAAAAGTAAGTGTCTGTGAATGTCTGTGTGATGGGCCTGTCTGTGTGTGTGTGTGTGTGTGTGTGTGTACACATAGCTCTGTCATGTGTGTGTGTATACATAGCTCTGGCGTGTGTGTGTGTGTGTGTGTGTACATAGCTCTGTCATGTGTGTGTGTGTGTGTACATAGCTCTGTCATGTGTGTGTGTGTGTGTGTGTGTGTGTGTACATAGCTCTGTCATGTGTGTGTGTGTGTGTGTGTGTGTACATAGCTCTGTCATGTGTGTGTGTACATAGCTCTGTCATGTGTGTGTGTGTGTGTACATAGCTCTGTCATGTGTGTGTGTGTGTGTGTGTGTGTACATAGCTCTGTCATGTGTGTGTGTACATAGCTCTGTCATGTGTGTGTGTGTGTGTACATAGCTCTGTCATGTGTGTGTGTGTGTGTGTACATAGCTCTGTCATGTGTGTGTGTGTGTGTGTGTGTGTGTGTACATAGCTCTGTCATGTGTGTGTGTGTGTGTGTGTGTGTGTACATAGCTCTGTCATGTGTGTGTGTGTGTGTGTGTGTGTGTACATAGCTCTGTCATGTGTGTGTGTGTGTGTGTGTGTGTGTGTACATAGCTCTGTCATGTGTGTGTGTACATAGCTCTGTCATGTGTGTGTGTGTACATAGCTCTGTCATGTGTGTGTGTGTGTGTGTGTGTACATAGCTCTGTCATGTGTGTGTGTGTGTGTGTGTGTGTACATAGCTCTGTCATGTGTGTGTGTGTGTGTACATAGCTCTGTCATGTGTGTGTGTGTGTACATAGCTCTGTCATGTGTGTGTGTGTGTGTGTACATAGCTCTGTCATGTGTGTGTGTGTGTGTGTGTGTGTGTACATAGCTCTGTCATGTGTGTGTGTGTGTGTGTGTGTGTGTGTGTACATAGCTCTGTCATGTGTGTGTGTGTGTGTGTGTGTACATAGCTCTGTCATGTGTGTGTGTGTGTACATAGCTCTGTCATGTGTATGTGTGTACATAGCTCTGTCATGTGTGTGTGTACATAGCTCTGTCATGTGTGTGTGTGTGTGTACATAGCTCTGTCATGTGTGTGTGTGTGTGTGTGTACATAGCTCTGTCATGTGTGTGTGTACATAGCTCTGTCATGTGTGTGTGTGTGTGTGTACATAGCTCTGTCATGTGTGTGTGTGTGTGTGTGTACATAGCTCTGTCATGTGTGTGTGTACATAGCTCTGTCATGTGTGTGTGTGTGTGTGTGTACATAGCTCTGTCATGTGTGTGTGTGTGTGTGTGTACATAGCTCTGTCATGTGTGTGTGTGTGTGTGTGTGTACATAGCTCTGTCGTGTGTGTGTGTGTGTGTATACATAGCTCTGTCATGTGTGTGTGTGTGTGTGTGTACATAGCTCTGTCATGTGTGTGTGTGTGTGTGTGTACATAGCTCTGTCATGTGTGTGTGTGTGTGTGTACATAGCTCTGTCATGTGTGTGTGTGTACATAGCTCTGTCATGTGTATGTGTGTACATAGCTCTGTCATGTGTGTGTGTACATAGCTCTGTCATGTGTCTGTGTGTGTGTACATAGCTCTGTCGTGTGTGTGTGTGTGTGTGTGTACATAGCTCTGTCATGTGTCTGTGTGTGTGTACATAGCTCTGTCGTGTGTGTGTGTGTGTGTGTACATAGCTCTGTCATGTGTGTGTGTGTGTGTGTACATAGCTCTGTCGTGTGTGTGTGTGTGTACATAGCTCTGTCGTGTGTGTGTGTGTGTGTGTGTGTGTGTGTACATAGCTCTGTCATGTGTGTGTGTGTGTGTGTGTGTACATAGCTCTGTCATGTGTGTGTGTGTGTGTGTGTACATAGCTCTGTCATGTGTGTGTGTGTGTACATAGCTCTGTCATGTGTGTGTGTGTGTACATAGCTCTGTCATGTGTGTGTGTGTGTACATAGCTCTGTCATGTGTGTGTGTGTGTGTACATAGCTGTCATGTGTGTGTGTGTGTACATAGCTCTGTCATGTGTGTGTGTGTGTGTGTACATAGCTCTGTCATGTGTGTGTGTGTGTGTGTGTGTGTACATAGCTCTGTCATGTGTGTGTGTGTGTGTGTACATAGCTCTGTCATGTGTGTGTGTGTGTGTACATAGCTCTGTCATGTGTCTGTGTGTGTGTGTACATAGCTCTGTCATGTGTGTGTGTGTGTGTGTACATAGCTCTGTCATGTATGTGTGTGTACATAGCTCTGTCATGTGTGTGTGTGTGTACATAGCTGTCATGTGTGTGTGTGTACATAGCTCTGTCGTGTGTGTGTGTGTGTGTGTACATAGCTCTGTCATGTGTGTGTGTGTGTACATAGCTCTGTCATGTGTGTGTGTGTACATAGCTCTGTCGTGTGTGTGTGTGTGTGTGTGTGTACATAGCTCTGTCATGTGTGTGTGTGTGTGTGTATACATAGCTCTGTCATGTGTGTGTGTGTACATAGCTCTGTCATGTGTGTGTGTACATAGCTCTGTCATGTGTGTGTGTGTGTGTGTGTGTGTGTACATAGCTCTGTCATGTGTGTGTGTACATAGCTCTGTCATGTGTGTGTGTATACATAGCTCTGTCATGTGTGTGTGTGTGTGTATACATAGCTCTGGCGTGTGTGTGTGTGTGTGTGTGTATACATAGCTCTGGCGTGTGTGTGTGTATACATAGCTCTGTCATGTGTGTGTGTGTGTACATTTCTCTGTCATGTGTCTGTGTGTACATAGAAGAAGACATTTAAAGAGAACCAATTAGCCCAATTGGGCTGATATGGTTCCCAGGAGCGCTGTATGAAGCTCCTGCAGCAGCCGCAGGACATACCGGCCGCAGTTGCTGCAGAATATTTATACTGGAGAAAAATGAGTTCTATTCCCCAGGCGCACAACAGGCAGAAGCGGGAAGGTAGTCATCTGGGCGGAGGCCATAGAGGCCAGTAACATACCTCTCTGCCTGTCAATCATCCCTCCGAGCGTGCTGACAGGCAGAGAGTGGTGACTAGACACAGACGGTGAGCCACCCAGGTGACTACCTCCCTGCCTCTGCCTGTCACACACCAAGAGAATAAAACGTGTTTTTCTCTGGTATAAAGCTTTTGCAGCAGCCGCGGCTGGTACGTGCCGCGGCTGCTGCAGGAGCTTTATACAGCGCTCCTGGGAACCATATCAGCCCAATTGGGTTGATTGTTTCCCTTTAAGTTTCATTTCCACTTTGCTGATAGACTGCAGATTTTCTGCACTCAAACCTGCAGAAAATCCTTAGTGTACCTGCCCTTGTATGAATAGACCCTTGGCGTGGAGGCTTATGTGTGTGTCTGCATGTACTGTGTGTATTTGTGGGTAGCTGTGTGGGGGGCTGGGGTGGTAGTTTGGGGAGCTGAGGGTGGTAGTTGTTTGGGGGCTGGGGGTGGTGATTGTGTGTATGGCTGGAGGGGGTAGATGTGTGAATGGCGGAGGGGTAGTTGCATTTATGGCTGGGGGGCAGAGTAGTTGTGTGTATGGCTGAGGGGTAAGGTAGTTGTGTGTTTGGCGTGGGTAGTTGTGTGCATGGCAGGGGGGTCGGGTGATGGGTGTTGTCTGGAGGGCAGGAAGCTTTATGTTACTTTAAAGGTGTCGGGGGGGGGGGGGGGGGGGGGCGCCGAAAGAAAGGTTTCGCACAGGGCGCCATTTACCCTAAGGCCGGCCCTGATGGGACGGCAGACTGTGTGCAGCTCTACATCTGGTGGTAGGGGACAATGGGGATGGCGGCAGGCGACGGGCCTCTTGATGCCTTGCCTGCACATTTAAAAGTGACAGATGTGAAAGGTAACATCAGGGTTGGCGGCAGGTGGCGGTCTTCATGTCTGCAACAGACCGTGAAGGTAGGGGACAACGGCAGCGGGCTAAAAAGAATCACAGGTGCATGCCCTGGTGTTCTGTTTGGCAGCCAGCAATATCTCCTTCCTCCACCACTGTCCTGGCGCCATTATCTAGGCTGCGCCTATCAATGAATGAATTAATCTTAAACATTGCACACCAGTGTATCCAAAAAGTGATGAGCCCCATGGGTTTCACTCAGGTAGTGACTACATTTGGGCTATTTTCCATGTATATAATGAGTGGTCTGTAGCAATATTGAGTCTATATGCTTGAGAAACGACCCAAGTGTAGTCACTAGATTATTACATTCGTGACATTGAAGTCAATGGGGCCTGTGATGTACAGATACATCAGCCTACAATTTTGACAATTTGCTGACATATTCATACCTTGGAAAGCCCAAACGTGGCACGGTACCCACTCTTACCTGTAGCTATAGCTATGGCGCCAACTTATCTCTTAGAGAACAATAGGGTCCGGCATTGAAAATTCATCACTCTTGACCCTTCTCTAAAATTGATATCATCTGTTGGAAGGCCCCGATATATCTTATATTGTTGTCTAAAATTTGGCACTTCCAGTCTTCAGTATAGCTCAATTCCCAATGTTAAAGGGATACTCCAGGTTGGAGGTTTTTTTTCCGCTATGGCTGGGGAGGGGGTGGATGATGGGAAAGACGTCCAATTACCTCCCTGGTTCCAGCGCCGGGTCGCACATTGTGCTGCTCCTGTCTGCCGTGCCCCTCTGCTTCCTGGTCTGTGACGCAGGTTGAGACATGACGTTTCCTGCCCGCTCAGCCATTCAGCAGCAGAGGCGGGATCCTCAACATTTACAACAAATTTTGTGACAACAAATATATATCTCAGAATAGACCCTCCCCACCCTCCCTCACTCTACCTTGTCCTCGTCTACCCCTGTCTATGTGTATTTTTCTTATCAAATACCCAGCCCAGTATCCTCCACCTCTGTGTACTTAGCATTATCCCGCGTTAGACCCTTCCCGTTTAAGCACTACACCCAACCGAGGTGGACACCTTGGCACTTAGGGGCCTATTCCACAGGAGCGATAATCGAACGAATCGGCCCGATTTGGACGATTATCGCTCCAGGGAATAGAGAGAACGATCAGCCGATGATCGTGTCATCGGCTGATCGTTCATTTAGGTTCAGACCTAAAATCGCCGTTCGCCGTGGAATAAGCCCAGTAAACGAGTGCCGTTCTAGCAGATTGCCGCTTGTTTACGTTGTTGATCGGGCCCCCATCGGCCCGTGGAATAGGCCCCTTAGTATTGAGTTACTGTTTGTTTTAAATCCGAGAGTTGGCATCCAGTTCTACAGCTATTGTTATTCTCACTCTCCTTGATTGTGACCCCCCTGTGTGGGGTATGTTTCCAGCTTGTTGCTGTTTGTTAAAACTGCAATTTGAAATCAATAAAAAACATAATTAAAAAAAATATATATATATATTTCAAAATGTAGTTTGACAATTCAATTAAAAAAAAAACAATGCACAAAACACAAAAATCTATAATGCGTCACATGGTACTAGGGGACTATAATTACCGGGCTAAACCTTTCTCATGAATGAAGCAATGACGTCTGCACTTATGTCAAAGATCTTTCTTGACGCAGTTGTCCTTGTCACCCGGCCAAACTACAGCGACTCGGCTAATACTGAGAGAATCTGCATTCATCCCCATTAGCAGAATTTCCCTAATCTCTCATATATAATACAGAAACAAGGTCTATTCCCTGAGATTCTATGGTTTATTATGCTTCTTGAGTATTATATTAGACTATTACTGACCCCAAACCCTGGGGGATTTGAATTTACATTTATATTGTTGTATTATCTCCATGATTGACGTTGATTATCTTGTACTGATCCTGTATTATACTCCAGAGCTGCACTCACTATTCTGCTGGTGGGGTCACTGGATACATACATTACATTACTGATCCTGAGTTACATCCTGTATTATACTCCAAAGCTGCATCACTATTGTGCTGGTGGGGTCACTGTGTACATACATTACTGATCCTGTACTGATCCTGAGTTACATTGTGGTGTCCCACCACTGGTGTTTTTCTTCTTTGCACCTGTCCAAAAGGTCCAGTTTAAAACAAGTGGTGGATGAAGTATGCAGTTTCCATACTATATACTGTATATATGTACTATTACTTTTGCACAGCTGAAGGAGGTAATGGGTTAAAGGACAACTCCCGCGTCAGCAAAAAAAAAAAAACCACTAACAGACACAGATCCCATACTCACCATCCCTCCTAAGTCGATCGCCATTCAAAAATCCCGCCGGCCGCGATCCCCTTCAACCCGTCCGCGTCTTCATCTTCTTGCTCACTTCCGGGTTTCCACGGCATGAATGAGACCGAAAAGGCTGCCGATGCGTGTGCGCACTGGCAGCCTTTTCATTGGCTGGATCGCATCACATGGCTTGCAGCTTGCTCAGCCAATCAGAGCTGAGCAAGCTGGAAGCCATGTGATGCATTCCAGCCAATGAAAAGGCTGCTAGTGCGCACGCGCACCGGCACTCTTTTCGCTCCCATTCATTCTAAAGGAAGACGGGGAAGAAGAGGATGACCAGGCCCGCCCCCCGCTTGTGACGACATCGTCACAAAATGGCGCCGGGAGAAGAGGACGGTGACGGGGGGGTGGGGGTGGGGGGGAAGGTTATATAACTTTGTAATGTGTGCTAGTTAAAGGGAAAAAAATATGTGGGAGTTGCCTTTTAATGTTATTTGTACCATGTGTTGTGTCCTGGCCACTAGGAGCACCCAGTGTCCCGCATTATATGTGGCCTGACCAAAAAAACAATAAGCCAGTAACTCACCTGTCCGCCGATCCCAGCAGCTCCTCTCCCGGCAGAGCGCGCACTCCCGTCATCCTCCGGGGCGGGCAGCGGGGTACAGAGACACTGACTGTGCCGGAAGTGACCTGCAGCCTCTGTCATGAATTACTTCCGGCACAGTCAGTGTCTGTATACCCCGCTGCCCGCCACGGAGGATGGCGGGAGTGCGCGCTCTGATGGGAGAGGAGCTGCTGGGACCGGCGGACAGGTGAGTTACTGGTTTATTGTTTTACTGGTCGGGCCACACTGTATGGGGGGATTGGCTACTATATGGGGGCATTGGCTACTATGTGGGGCACTATATGGGGGAATTGGCTACTATGTGGGGAATTATATAGGGGTTGGCTACTATGTGGGGCACTATATGGGGATTGGCTACTATGTGGGGCATATATGGGGGGATTGGCTACTATGTGGGGCACTATATGGGGGATTGGCTACTATGTGGGGCACTATATGGGGGATTGGCTACTATGTGGGGCATTATATGGGGGCATTAGATACTATATGGGCACTATATGGGGGATTGGATACTATGTGGGGCATTGGCTACTATGTGGGCACTATATGGGGCATTGGCTACTATGTGGGGCACTATATGGGGGGATTGGCTACTATGTGGGGCACTATATGGAGATTGGCTACTATGTGGGGTACTATATGGGGGGATTGGCTACTATGTGGGGCACTATATGGGGATTGGCTACTATGTGGGGCACTATATGGGGATTGGCTACTATGTGGGGCACTATATGGGGATTGGCTACTATGTGGGGCACTATATGGGGGGATTGGCTACTATGTGGGGCACTATATGGGAGGATTGGATACTATGTGGGGCACTATATGGGGGCATTGGCTACTTTGTGGGGCATATATGGGGGATTGGCTACTATGTGGGGCACTATATGGGGGATTGGCTACTGTGTGGGGCATATATGGGGGCATTGGCTACTATGTGGGGCACTATATGGGGATTGGCTACTATGTGGGCACTATATGGGGCATTGGCTACTATGTGGGGCACTCTATGGGGGATTGGCTACTATGTGGGGCACTATATGGGGGATTGGCTACTATGTGGCGCACTATATGGGGATTGGCTACTATGTGGGCACTATATGGGGCATTGGCTACTATGTGGGGCACTCTATGGGGGATTGGCTACTATGTGGGGCACTATATGGGGATTGGCTACTATGTGGGGAACTATATGGAGGGATTGGCTATTATGTGGGGCACTATATGAGGCATTGGATACTATGTGGGGCACTATATGGGGGCATTGGCTACTATGTGGGGCACTATAATGGGGGATTGGATACTATGTGGGGCACTATATGGGGGCATTGGCTACTATGTGGGGCACTATAATGGGGGATTGGATACTATGTGGGGCACTATATAGGGGGATTGGATACTATGTGGGCACTATTGGGGGGGTTGGATACTATGTGTGGCACTATAATGGGGGATTGGATACTATGTGGGGCACTCTATGGGGACATTGGATACTATGTGGGGCACTATATGGGGGCATTGGCTACTATGTGGGGCACTATAATGGGGGATTGGATACTATGTGGGGCACTATATGGGGGCATTGGCTACTATGTGGGGCACTATAATGGGGGATTGGATACTATGTGGGGCACTATATAGGGGGATTGGATACTATGTGGGCACTATTGGGGGGGTTGGATACTATGTGTGGCACTATGTGGGGGATTGGATACTATGTGGGGCACTATGTGGGGCATTGGATACTATGTGGGGCACTATAATGGGGGATTGGATACTATATAGGGCATTTTTTGGGGGATTGGATACTATATCGGGCACTATTCAGTCAGCAGCATGTGGTGACTGTAGGGGAGTGGCTATGGAGGGCCGCTATGGGGGCGTGGCTATGGGGACTGCGGCACACATGTCTTTCTTTGCTCTTTGCAAAAGTTGGGAGGTATGCATGTCTGCAGTGTATACAGGAGCAGTGAGGAGGATACATAAGGTGATGGTGATGGAGATGACACTATATGAGGTAACACATCTCTTATGTGAGGTATCAGCCATGTCTGCAGTGTATACAGGAGCAGTGTATACATAATAAAAAATTTCACCGGACTTCTCCTTTAAATATTGGTGTCACCTTAAAGGGGTAGTGCGGCGGCCACACAAAAAACAAACAAACACAGACACACATAAAATATACTTAACATCCCTCCGGTGACGATTGCCGTCCTAATTTTCTCGCCGGCCGTGTCCCCGCCATCTTCCGCTGCTGTCCTCGCTTCCGGGTCCGGTTGCAGTGAATGGCAGAAAAAAGGCTGCTGGTGCGCATACACACGAGCGCAACCCATGGCTTCCAGCAAGCTCAGCCAATCTTCTCCCATTCACTGCTGTGGAAGACAGCGAAGAGGAAGGAGACAAGGACCGCCCCCTGCTGAGACGACATCGACCCAAGATGGCACCCGGGAGAAGAGGACGGGGTTGACAGTGGTATGTATACTTTGTTTAACTTCCGGAGTGAGGGGGGGCGGCCAGACTGCTTAATAACACACATTACAAAGTTATATAACTTTGTAATGTGTGTTAATTAAGCGGAAAAACGAAAACGCTGCACTATCCCTTTAAAGCCAGCAGTCTCCTCCTTATCATCACAACAACTGTATACAGAAAGTTCCCAGCATGAAACCATACAAGAAGGTTGGAATTGATTAAAACTTAAAGGAGAAGTGCGGCCAAAATTTATTTTTTATATGTTATTACTGATGGAAAGTTATACAATTTTCTAATGTACATTAATTATGGGAAATGCTCATATACTGCTATTTCCCTTAATTTAGTGTATCAGGAAGTGTTAGAATTATCACTGAAGCAGTGACGTCACGACGAATGGTGTAATTCCTCTGGAGTGTCCAGCAGGGGGCGCACATTATATAGAAGTCAATGAGTACTATTGACTTCTATATATAGTGCGCCCCTGCTGGACACTCCATTGGAATTACAATGGATGTGTATGTGAATGTAGTATACAGTGTTTTTGATTGAATACATTTATGAAATACTTTGGGGAGCAAGTGTCCTTGCTCCCCAAAGTAATCCATAAATGTAAGCAATCAATACATAACAGTAAGCCCGCCGAACCGCCGCCGCCCGCCCGCCGCTACCGAACGCCCGCCGCTCTGGACTACTGAACTACTACTCTCCCCACCTGCTCATAGCATGCACAGGTGATGGGAGAGTAGTAGCTGGGTTATATCTCCGAGATTGCCGCCGCCGCTGATGTCGCGCAGGGGAGCCGCTCATCACTGCAGCCATCATCCCCCTCCTGCTGCTTCCTTACTCAATCTCAGAGATATAATCCGGCTACTACTCTCCCATCACCTGCGCATGCTATGAGCAGGTGGGGAGAGTAGTACGCCGCCGCCGCCGCCGCTGATGCCGTGATGCCGCTGATGTAGTGCATACTACATTTACATACACATCCATTGTAATTCCAATGGAGTGTCCAGCAGGGGCGCACTATATATAGAAGTCAATAGTACTCATTGACTTCTATATATAGTGCGCCCCCTGCTGGACACTCCATAGGAATTACACCTTTCGTCGTGACGTCACTGCTTCAGAGATAATTCTAACACTTCCTGACACACTAAATTAAGGGAAATAGCAGTATATGAGCATTTCCCATAATTAATGTACATTAGAAAATTGTATAACTTTCCATCAGTAATAACATATAAAAAATAAATTTTGGCCGGACTTCTCCTTTAACTTTTATTATTGTTTTTTAAAATGCTGCCATTCATGGGATCCCTATCAATCAACACATTATATATATATATATTACACACAAAGCTCTTCATAATTTCCAGAATGAGCAAGGTTCATACGATGTCTTTCTACCGTTTGAGCATATAAATGTTAACGCTAGTATATAAGTAGGTTAGATAAAATTCTAGTGGTTTAGTGCACCGCCACTAGATGTGAAAAAAACTCCCAATGCGTTTCTATCAGAAACATGTGTGATGTCATCAGGGGAGAAAATACATCAATTAATGCATATATGCTGGGATGGTATTTGTGGACAGTAAAGTCAACTTTGGTCGTCGGTGCCAGGCAGTGGCTGCCAAGGTAAGTATCAAGTATTATTATTATCAAGCTTGGTTTTATTTAGTTTAAAAAACCAATGTCTTAGGGGTGATCTCATCTCAATGTACGAATATATAAAGATCTTTCTAGTGATCTTTTTACACCAAGGCCTATAAACCTGACAAGGGGGCATCCTATGCGTCTAGAGAAGAGAAGGTTTCTCCACCATTCATACAACACTCGCTTGCTCCTAGTCTCCCGCTCACTGACGCCGCTATTACATGTGCCTACAGCGAGCGGGTAAGTGCATTGGGGGGGGCTCCCCGTGTGATCATCTTCCGCCGCTCCTGTTACACGGGGCGACAGCAGCAGATTGTTGCTATCATTGCTTTTCGGCTTTGAACATGTTGAATGACTTTAGAAGACAACGATCAGCTAATACACGCCGGCTGATCGCTGCCTTTTATTACACGAATCGATTATCGGCCAAATACAGCCGATAATCGCTTTGTGTAATAGGGCCTTAAGAGTAGTGAGACTATGGAACTGTCTATCACACGATCTTGTCATGGTTGACTCGCTAAACAAGTTTAAGGGAGGCCTGACCTTCACCGCCACCTTCACCGAGCCCCTCCATGCTGCATTATATGTATATAAAGGTTCTATAAAGACATGAGGGTGGAGCAAGATTTGATGGAAATCATCATAGAAGAAATTTGCAGACATCGGAGGGTGAAAAACTGTGGTTGATGTTGGCGTTCATCCATCGGGATAGAGCAATAGAAGCATCTACAGAGCTCACTAATTCTTACAGGTCTATTCACATGTGGTACACGTGCTCTGCTGCTTAAGATTCTCCTTGTTGTTAGTGCCTATAATTTGTAATATATTTTAGAAGAAAAACATCCAGTTTTTTCTTTTTCTTCTCGGAGGCCTCATCCAGCATCTCCACCTGGTGTCCCTGATGATTTCCATCCAATCTGCAGTACACACAGATACAAGCATTGTCCTCAGTGCAGTAATATTCCAGGACCTTCTTATGGATGGAGCATTTCCTCTTCTCCAGGGAAGTGCTGGGATCGGTCAGGACGTGTTCTGGTGACTTGCTGTGAACTCTCAGGTGATTATCACACAGAGAAGCCTCACACAGCAGACAGGATCTCACAGCAGGTACAGGAGAGTGAATACAGTAAGTGCAGCAGATCCCGGTGATCTCCTCCTGATGGGGCTGAGTAGACAGGAAATTCTCCACCACGTTACACAGAGTTATGTTCCTCTGCAGTGTCGGCCGCTCCTGAAACTCCTCTTTACATTCAGGACAGGAATAAACTCCAGCCCCGTCCTGTGTATTCAGGACCTGATCAATACAGTCCCGGCAGAAGTTGTGTCCACATCTCAGGGTTACAGGATCTGTATAAAGGCTCAGACAGATGGAACATTCTAGCTCCTTTCTCAGACCGGCAGACTCCATCGCTGACAGCAGAAGAAGAAGAAACGAAAGTATAATTCTCTGATAAACATCCAATGGGCTTGAATCATATTTACCAGCAAGGGAGGGGTTTAATTTGTACTATCACTAAAATCTTTGTGCTGTAAAGGAATATTCTGTGTATATTGCTCATATCATTACTTTAAACCTATGCATTGCTGAGACCTTTGTGCTTTATTAGGGGTTTAGGGCATCACGAGAATTCATTGCAGATCCAGTGTCTTACTGCAGGTGTTTTTGTATAGTCCGATGAAACGGATTTGTGGATAACTGCTACTTTCTCAGGATATGTTCGCACACGTTGGAGTTTATTTGCAGTAATGTAATGAAGGACGTCTAGATGGCAATTAAGTGATTAATTACTGCAATTACCCCTTAGGGGCACCAGGACATTATTTTACGTCCTGAGGGGAGGTAAGTTTCCGAACCAGGAAGACACTAACTGACCCCCACCCAGTGCTCGCCGTCAAAACAGATTGTGACTGGGAGCCGCAGCTGAACTGTAAGCTTATAACTCACAGTTTAATGTCCTACTGGACCCCCAGTAGGATAAGGATTCACTGAAGCATGTGAAAACATTAGTAAACCCCCCTGGTCCCAGATCTATCCTGAGTTCCAGGCCATTCCCCATTGTTTGTTGGCCGGAATTGATGGATTTTCACAGGTTCACAGATGCCGGCTCTTTAGGAGTGATAGCCTCCTCCTTCACGAGTCTGTACAATGATGCTGGCCCTTGCTTGTCAGCACTGTGACCAGAGCTACCAATCACAGTATCTCATTCACCGGGAGGAGGGGGGAAGACACCGGATACACGCTTTGATCTCTCAGTTGGAGAGTTCAGATCCTGTGTCCAATGTTTTGCTTAAAAAGTAAAAAAAAAAACAGGGGACTGGTAGACATGAGACATGTAAGCCCTAGCAATGGCACCCACCCCCCTGTCCTTGCCTAATTACCTCGACTGCCCTAACTGGCAGCGGATAACTGGTTGACAGTCCTTTGCATGTACAGGTGTGACACAGAATGAGGACAAGACAGACAAACACAAAAATAGCAAGGTCAGGGGTTCTGGTCAGCAAGTCTTATGGAGGCCCAGGACATGATTAGGGACTGAAACTCCAGCCCCCCAGCACGCTATAGAGCTGACTAACGGTCCCAGCCACCAGTCACCACATGATCATGGGAGACAGTTGCACCAGCAAGGAGGCCATGGCGCACAGTAGCTATGGATGGCTAAGGTCTAAGGTCTAGTGAACCAATTGATCCCTCACTTATGGGAGCTGTACAATCCTCTTTTTCACCCCCTGTACCAAGTGGAAGCAATTTGGATCTATTCCAAATGAAGGTATTAGAAGATGTAAAAGCCTTAAATTATCCCACGGACCCATCTATCCTTACACAGGGAGCTGGTGCAGTTACCATTGAGAGATGATATTGGGATCAAAAAGGCCGACAAAGGGGGGGGACATGGTCATTGTATGGAAAGAATATTATGTAGCGGAGGCTACGAGGCAGCTGAATGACACTAACGTATACCGCAAGTTAGCAGGGAATCCCACCGCAAAGTGTCAGAAGCTGCTACAGAGCCTGCTAAGTGCGAATGTGGAAAAGGGTGTGATATCCAAAAAAATGGCTACTTATTCCCAGACTCTGGCGTGCTCGGTGGAAAGTGACGATTTGCGAATATTTTCGGCCATTTGCGTATAAAATAATACGCAAATCGGCACTTTCCGCCGAAAATCATCCGTTCGCAGGATTATACATGTGGCCCTATGTCTTGTATTTCCTTCCAAAAATCCACAAGACCTGTTCACTGTTGTCAGACAGATTACGCCGGCAAGGATATCCGGAAGAGGTGTTGAAAAGGGAAAATGAGAGAGCTTTTAAACATAAAAGAGACCAAAAATCAAAATAGAGATGAAAGTAAAACTAACCCAGATAAAGAAAAATCTTAATTTGTTTTTTTCTTTGTTATTTGTTAATTTTCTTTAAAATATAGCCCACTAGCTGATGTAATAGAAAATCCATACATATAAACAGTTTTTTGATTAAAAAAGTTACAATTCTTTCTAAATGTTGTAGATCGCCCTCTAGTGGCTTTTCGTAGAAGTACTAACATTCAGGACAAATTGGTCAAAAGCAAGTAAAAAAGATACAAAAATGTGGCTGCAAAAATCTATTAGGAACAGCAACTTTAAAGCGATTCCTTAATACCAAATAAATACAGTATGTATAATTGGAAGAAGTAACGTAGGCCATAAAAAGCATGATTTGTTGTAAAACTAAACATATTGTTTATGCCATTGTCTGCGATTGCAGACTATTTTACATTGGTAAAACCGTAAGGGCCAAGAATTGTAGATTTTATAAACATGTAAGATCATTAAAGACTGGAAAAGGTTAATAACATATGCAGGAAGCTCGCGGGGGAAATCCAGCAGCCATGCATTTTTTTGGCTTGGAGCGTGTTCAAACTATTGCTGGATTCGATAATACAAAAAGAAGCAGATTGGATAATAAAGACTAATGCGCAGGGTCCAGCGGGATTAAATGACTGGATACGAGCATCTTTTTATGATTCACACTTATGCTGCGTTTAGACGGAACGATTATCGCGCGAATTTGCACGATAACGATCGAATTCGAACGATAATCGTATGTGTAAACGCAGGGAACGATCAAGCGACGAGAGCGAGAAATCGTTCATTTTGATCTTTGAACATGTTCTCCAATCGTCGTTGGTCGTTCGCAAAAAATTCTCAGATCGTTCCGTGTAAACAGTCGTTCACAGTCGTCTAAACGCTGATCGTTATAAAACGCTGATCGTTATAAATAAAAACTTTACCTCGAAATCGGTAATCGTACGATCGAGCGAATTATCGCTCCGTGTAAAAGGACCATCACCCAACAATGCTAATATGTCTAATATCAAATTGTTTTAGGTTATTTTGGAACCTTAGGATCCATTTACACATAAAGATTATCTGACAAAGATTTGAAGCCAAAGCCAGAAACAGACTATAAACAGAGATCAGGTTATAAAGAAAAGCCTGATTTTTCCTCTTTTCAAATCCATTCCTGGCTTTGGCTTCAAATCTTTGGCAGATAATTTTTCAGTGTAAATTGTCCCTTATTCATGGCAACGATCAGAGGGATTGCGGATAAAAGGAGGGAGAGTGACGTGGAAACATATTAACTCATTGATGACCCCAGTTACTTTTCTGTCCTCGGTTCCCATTTTGGCCCTGTGTTATTTAATTTTGATGTTGGATTTTTGCATCAAACTATTTGTAGATAGAAATAATTGTGAAACCTACAATGGTGTCCTAACTGGACCGCGACATATATAAGGCTAGGTTCACACTACGTTTTTGCAAAAAAAAAAAAAAAAAACGGATGAAAAACGGATGCATGTGTGTGCATCCATTTTGATCCGTTTTTTTCATTGAATTCCATTATGAAAAATAACGGATCAAAACGGATCCGTTTTTTTTTAACATATACAAAAACGTAGTTGACTATATTTTTGTGTCCGTTAAAAAAAACTGATCCGTTTTTGTTCTAATGGAATTCAATAGAAAAATGGATCAAAACTGATGCACACACATGCATGCATTTTTTTCATGTGTTTTTTGCAAAAAAAACGCATGAATAGAACAGATTGCAAAAACGTAGTGTGAACCCAGCCTAAAACCAACAAGGAGCGTTTGCACCTAATCACCTGAGTGCTTCTTCAACTAAACTTGCTATAAATTAGTTCTTAGCAACTGAGCTCCATTTGCTCACAGATACTGTACATTGTGTAGGATCTCCACCAGAGGGCACACTCATCCTCAGCTTGATGATATATACATCTATTAGATATTATTAAGCACTGCAGGTTTTGGTTTTCCCCCCATATCCTGCACACTCAACATCACTATTCTTATAGCGCCATTTGTTTGTTTTCCCCAAAATTGCTGTGAAATTTTTTTTTTTTTCAGATAATCACAGTAAAAGGCTAGGTTTGCATACAGTTGAAATGCTAAACTACAGTCGTTCAATAAAAATGTCCTTCATTTCGACGGTGTGTGAACACAGCCAAATGGTGTAATGCTCTCAACCATTTTGGAAAACATCGGAAGAGCACAGACAGAAGGCTTCAAATGTTTATGAAATACTTTATTAGGGATTACAGGTAAATCACCATCTTCTCATCACAATATCTCTCTAAAAAATGCATCAAAACTGCACAGAATGTGAACTGACCCTTAACCCACCTATGTGCAAGCTGCTAGTGTCTAGGCAGGTGATTATATTAGCCAGTGATATCATTAAAGGGGTTATCCAACGCTACAAAAACATGGCCACTTTTCCCCCTACTGTTGTCTCCAGTTCAGGTGCGGTTTGCAATTAAGCTCCATTTACTTCAATGGAACTGAGTTTCTAAACCCCACCCAAACTGGAGACAACAGTAGTGGGAAAGTGGCCATGTTTTTGTTGCGCTGGATAACCCCTTTAAGGGGAACTGCACAGATGAGATTCCACTCCCTTTTTTTGCAAAGCAAGAGGCATTATGGGAAATGTAGGCAGCGGTAGAAATCATTTCAGTGTGCAAATACAAATCAGTATGACTTATTTTAAGACAACCTGGTATATATGGGGTGAATAATGAAAAGCACATTACATAATATATCATGATAACTCTGGTATATAGTGAATACGATACAGTACTGCTAATCCTCGTAGAACATAGGTACCTAAAAATAGATCTATAGACAATATGGTTACTTAGCTATCAACCCCATGTGTAATAACAATTGTAATAAAGCAATGAGATCACATCAAATGGAAAAAGCGTAGAAATCTATAGATCTATAGAAAGCTTTTGCTGTCCAGGCACGGAGGGAAATGTAGTTTTGCCATAGCTGAAGGCAAAGATTACTATATACGTGTAATACACACAGTCAGGCTATGGTAACTTTGCTTAGCTTGAATATACTATAATTCTTCTGTAGTGAGGATCCTCCCCATTTTGTGCTCAATATACTTTTTTTTGTATTAAACGAGAAGCAAGAGCCCTTTGTTACTTTGCGAGTAGTGATGAGAAAACTTGCTCAAATTTTGGGTTTGTCCGAACCCAAACGCTCAGCATTTGACTTCCGGTGGCTGGAGAAGTTGGATGTAGCCCTAGGGCTGCCAGGAGGGCGCGAATAAAGCCTATGGCCTTTGGACTTCCTATGGCTGCATCCAAATTCTCCAGGCAGTTGGAGTGAAATGCTGAGTGTTCGAGTTCAGACATACTCCAATAATCAGCAACTTTGCTTATCTCTTAGTGTGAGCGAATTGAGTGCATTGAAACGTGATACCAGTCATTCCTACCTGGAGTCTCCACATTTAACTGCGCTGTCATGTTATTTCTTCCCACCCAAAATCTTTATAGACCCTCCCTGTACATATAATACAGCATGAAGGGGCTCGGTGAAGGTGGCGGTGAAGGTGTGTAAGTGTCTGATGGGGTCACACAGCTCATAGAAGGACAGCTGCCCGGCCTCATAATCCAGACAGATCCTGACTCGATCACTGGAGATCTGGTCAGGTAACTGGATCACTTTACTATTATGTCTCACTGAATGTCCATTACTATGTACCTGCTCTGTGCATAGACCCCAGGACTTGTTATTATCTCCAATATATGACTGACCTCCCCTCCTGTCTATACTGGGATAACACATCCCCACCCTCCATACTCCTGATCTACTTATCTCCACATCCCAGTAATGTCGTCCTGAGGAGAAGCTGTTCCTGCTCATCACCTGAGGACAGTCCTGGAATCTACTGCAGCTTCTCATCTGAGGAGAAGGCTCGTCTTCAAAGTCACATTTCCAATTAGGGTAATTCGGAGTCCAAAGGCGTGTTTCTCTTGAGAGTGCTTCCGGAGTCCAAAGGCGTGTTTCTCTTGAGGGAGATTCAGGAACCCAAAGCCGCATTTCTCTTGAGGGAAATTCTGGAACCCTAAGTTGTAGGGGGATTCCCGATTCTCGAACAATCCGAAGTTGCTTTTCACCTTTGGAAATTCTTCAGACCGATTCTGAGCAATATTAGTCCAATTTGCTGTTTTCAGATCATCTGATATAAGGAGATTATTATGGGCTGTGTTTCCATCCAGTAATATGTCTGCAGGACCCTGTGTACAGAAGGTTACATTTATATCTCTTATTATGGCACATAATGTTTGGGATATGTGTGAGATCAGACCCTGATCACTCCCATTATGGCCCCCTTTCTCCTCATCACCTCCCTCCTCCTCAGGATCACACAAGTCACCTGTGTCTGGATCCTGTAAGACAGTCAGTGGATCCGCCATGTTACACAGCTCCTCAATGTGTCTCATCCTCCTGGACAGCTCGTCCTTCTTTACTTCCAGCTTCTGGATGACATCAGACAGTGACAGTGACATCTTCTCCTCCTGCCTGGAGATCTCACTCAGGACCCTCTTCTCCAGGTCGTCCAGCCGTCTCCTAATGTCTATAAACAGGGCAGTGACTCTCTCGGCTTCTCCAGATGCTTTTTCTTGAGCTTTTTTCCTGTGCCCCTTTGCACTCCGGACTCTTTCCTCAGTCTCCTCTCTCTTTGTGATCAGTTTCTGCAGAACATTTCTCAGTTTCTCCTTCTTCTTCTCAGAGGCCTCATCCAGCATCTCCACCTGGTGTCCTCGATGTTCTCCGGCCAAACTGCAGGACACACAGATACAAGCATTGTCCTCAGTGCAGTAATATTCCAGGACCTTCTTATGGACAGAACATTTCCTCTTCTCCAGGGAAGTGCTGGGATCGGTCAGGACGTGTTCTGGTGACTTGCTGTGAGCTCTCAGGTGATTATCACACAGAGAAGCCTCACACAGCAGACAGGATCTCACAGCAGGTACAGGAGAGTGAATACAGTAAGTGCAGCAGATCCCGGTGATCTCCTCCTCATGGGGCTGAGTAGACAGGAAATCCTGCACTATATTACACAGAGTTATGTTCTTCTGCAGTGTCGGACGCTCCGGAAACTCTTCTCTACATTCAGGACAGGAATAAACTCCAGCCCCGTCCTGTGTATTCAGGACCTGATCAATACAGTCCCGGCAGAAGTTGTGTCCACATCTCAGGGTTACAGGATCTGTATAAAGGTTCAGACAGATGGAACATTCCAGCTGTTTTCTCAGACCGGCAGACGCCATCACTGACAGCAGAAGAAGGAAAAGGAAATAGTGTTATGTGAGAAACACCCACTGTGTGTGAGCCAAATTTACCAGCGAGGGAGGGGTTTACCTTCTCCTAACGATAAGATCCATGTGCTGTGAAGAAATATTCTGTGTATATTGCTCGTAACCCATGCAGAAGCCACAGAGAACAACTATTGAGTTTGCTATAATTTGCCTATGTGTATTATTAGGGGTTTAGAGCATCACTAGACTTCTGTATGCAATGCTCACAACATTCAGTGACACCTTTCTTACACCACAACGAAGACTTAAAGAATAGAAGAAGTAAGCGCTGGGGAGCCAAAAGATGTTAGCTTAAAATCAATTTTATGAAGTTTATGATTTGCCTTACACACAGTGGGGGGAGATTTATCAAACTTGGTGTAAAGTGAAACAGGCCCAGTTGCCCCTAGCAACCAATCAGACTCCTCCTTTCATTCCTCACTCACTTTGGAAAATGAAAGGAGGAATCTGATTGGTTGCTAGGGGCAACTTAGCCAGATTCACTTTACACTATGTTTGATAAATCTTCCCCAGTGTTTTTTGGGGTGCCATTTTTCTCTCCCTTCTGGCATTTTTGAGGTTCTGTGGCAGTTTTTTCATGCTGAGGGTGTGGTGTTTTTGTTTTGTTTTTTTTTGTAAGAAAATAGATTTTTAGCTCTTCCTTAATTAATGTACCAACAGCTGTCATTACAAGGACAGGTGCCAAAGTATGTTTAACAATGGCCGTTATTTTGAGTATCAAATGACAGCTGTTAAAAATCATTGTGTGAACACAGCCCGATCTATTATGATGCAAGAAATTATTTAATAGTTTAGAACAATTCTACACATGGCAATCGATATTTAAACAGTGACTGCCATCCGAGTGATCCGGGACCAGTTTTTGCGGGATCGTTAGTTATTGCCATCGTTACTATGATCGTTTATTCCTTCTTATCCCAGCAGGCAATGTGCTATTACACTGAATGATTAGTGAAAAAATGCTGAACTGGAGCGAACGAATATGGAATTACAGTGAACGATAAGCGAACAATTAACAATAATTTTAGGTTCAGATCTAAATCAACGATCAACGACATACGAACGATTTTTCGACCGTTGCCTGCAATTACACAGAACAATTATCGTTTAATAACGATCCCCCCCCACTACCCCACCTGACCCCCTACATACACACTACCTGACCCACACACACTACCCCACCTGACCCTCCCATACATATCCTCCCACCTGACCCATATACCTCACACACATACTACCCCTCCTGACCCATATCCCCCACACACATACTACCCCTCCTGACCCTCATTCTTCCTACACTACCTCACCTGACCCCCACACACATAGTACCACACCTGACCCCATTCCCCCCACATACACTTCCCCACCTGACCCCCATCCCCCACTCACATAACACCGCACTTTACCCCATTCCACCCCACGTGCACTTCCCCACCTGACCCCCATTGCCCCCACACACTGAGATGCTGAGATGCTGAGATGAAAAAGCGTGGCTTGGCAGGAGCTTGGCGCCATTATGGCCGGCTGTGGTGGGAGGAAAATAAACTAATTCATTCGAGGCTTGAATGCCAAATATTCATGCCTAGCGACGCCCCTGGCTTAGACCATCAATGCCTGATCAGTATAGTGCCGACACCTGGTACAACTGCAAATTATCTGTTCGGGGGAGGCAAGCACTCCTCTTCATAGGACATTATCATCCAGATATGGTGGACACTCACATTCACTCAAAGATAATAATACGTCTGATTTCAAATATTCTCAGACTCTTTTGTATGGTATTTGATGTTCCTCTTCTGTCCTCGATTCCCCTTTTGGTTATTAGATGTCATTTAATTTTAGTGTTGGTGTTCGGCACCAAAATCTTTGTGGATAAAAACAACATGGAAACACTTGGTCCAAGTCTCTATATATTTGCTTATTTATTGTTTAGACACAAATCATGTGACACAAGTGTCATCTACATAAAATATCAGCTATTGAATCAGATTAGAGCGGAAATCTATATATTGTTAGATGATACATAGACGCCTTCAGAACCGGCCGGAGTAGACCTTAAAGCAAATGCACCACTTTACAGGCACTAAAGAGCTATTTAAGAAAAAAAATTATAAAATCTTTAAATCAACAAGTGTCAGAAAGTGGCAAAAATTTCTAATTTACTTTAATTAAAAAAAATCTCCAGTCTTCCAGTACTTATCAGCTGTTGTAAGTCCTGCAGGAAGTGGCGTATTCTCTCCAGTCTGACAAAGTGCTCTCTGCTGCCACCTCTGTCCATGTCAGGAACTGTCCAGAGCAGCAGCAAATCCCCATAGAAAACCTCTCTTGTTCTCCAGACTGCACTTCCTGTAGGACATACAGACGCTGATAAGTACTGGAAGACCTGAGTTGTTTAATAGAAGTTAATTACAAATCTTTGGCACTTTCTGGCACCAGTTGATTTGAAAGATTTTTTTTTTGAGTGAGCTACCCCTTTAAGGCATTGTAGAAAATATAAGTGATAATGATAACCTCAGGTTCAAAATACAAGCCAGACCAATGTCCTGTGCTAAAGCAAACATTCCACGTGTATCAGCTTCTGCAGCTTCTATAGTAGCCTATAATGGTGTCCAAAACTAGACCCCGGCATATGTCAACCCAGCAATGAGGGTTGGCACCTAACCACCTGGGGGCGTCTTCCACCCATCTTGCTATAAATTAGTACTAAGCAGCGCAGCTCCATTTTCTCCAAGATATATTGTGTAGGATCTCCACCAGAGATACCGATACCCTATGGCTATGTTCTGGTCTTGTATGTTTGGCGTTATTCACATATTCGGTGAAGTTGACCGTTATCATGGATCCATGATCACAGACAATTTTATATCCCATTGCTTTCTATTGGGCTATTCACATGTTCCATTCTTTCACGGATCCGCAATCCGTTAGATAAAAAAAAAATAGGATGTGTTGGATGAGATCGTGGCACAGATTCCCCCA
Source organism: Dendropsophus ebraccatus (assembly GCF_027789765.1). Taxonomy (NCBI): domain Eukaryota; kingdom Metazoa; phylum Chordata; class Amphibia; order Anura; family Hylidae; genus Dendropsophus; species Dendropsophus ebraccatus. Next base: position 8,041,853 of record NC_091454.1, on the reverse strand, counting down.
TACAAGTCTATGTTTTTCACAGATTAAACGGATTCGACATCCACGTACATTTGTGCAATCTGTGAAAAACACGGATGTGATGTAATCAGGGTAATTTCAAAAACTCGAGACAGATCAGTGTAAAACATGAACATGGATGCAAAACGGATGGTTTTTCATGGATCACGGAGGTAGATAACGGACTTCATCCATGGACCTCGAAAATGACTGAATGTGTGAATAAGGCCTTTGTTGTTTTTTTTTTTAATAAATGGCACTAAAAGGCTATCCTTGCACACCGTTAAAATGACCGATAAGGGCCGTTATTTCCATATTAATAGCTGTTGTTGCTTAATGGTGGTCATCCAATAAAAACGGCTGTCAATTCAACGGCCATATAGTGTAATTTTTTTGGAAAGCAGCAGGAAAAATATCAGTTAACAATCAATTGTGATTATAGTCTAAATCACCATCATCTTCTCACGCTAGTATTTTCTAACCCACTTATGTTCGAGCTGCTAGTGTCTGGGCAGATGATTAGATTAGCCGGTGATCTCATTGGGGGAACTGCGGAGCTGAGACTACACCCACTTTTTTCTGCAGTAGAAATCATTTCACTGTGAATATACAAATCAGTATGGCTGGAATCATATATCAAGACAACCTGGTATATACGGGGTAAATAATGAAAGAGACATATATAGCACATGACATAATACATCATGATTACGCCGGTATAGGCTGGGTTCACACTATGTATATTTGAGGCTGTATTTGGTCCTCATGTCAGGTCCTCATAGCAACCAAAACCAGGAGTGGATTGAAAACACAGAAAGGCTCTGTCCACACAATGTTGAAATTGAGTGGATGGCCGTCATATAACAGTAAATAACTGCCATTATTTCAATACAACAGCCGTTGTTTTAAAATAACAGCAAATATTTGCCATTAAATGACGGCCATCCACTCAATTACAACATTATGTGAACAGATCCTTTCTGTGTTTTCAATCCACTCCTGGTTTTGGTTGCTATACAGCCTCAAACATACGTAGTGTGAACATAGCCCAATACTGTACAGTACTGCTAATTATCATACAACATAGATGCCTAAAGATACATCTAATAACAACTGTAAGGTAACAACGAAGAGATCGCATCAAAAGGAAACGTGTACAAATTTATAATTATAGAATATATATATATAGTGACACCCAGACATATCCCGCCTTAATCTTCTCATACATGGGTGTCAAACTGCAGCCCCCCAGCTGTTACACAACTACAATACCCTTCATGCCTGGACAGCTAAAGCTTTGGCTACCCGGGCATGGTGGGAAATATCGGTGCTATAGATGTACGGTACATAAGGACATGTGTTATAGATAGTACGGTACATAAGGACATGTGTTATAGATAGTACGGTACATAAGGACACGTGTTATAGATAGTACGGTACATAAGGACACGTGTTATAGATAGTACGGTACATAAGGACATGTGTTATAGATAGTACGGTACATAAGGACACGTGTTATAGATAGTACGGTACATAAGGACATGTGCTATAGATGTACGGTACATAAGGACATGTGTTATAGATGTACGGTACATAAGGACATGTGTTATAGATAGTACGGTACATAAGGACATGTGTTATAGATGTACGATACATAAGGACATGTGTTATAGATAGTACGGTACATAAGGACATGTGTTATAGATGTACGGTACATAAGGACACATGTTATAGATAGTACGGTACATAAGGACATGTGTTATAGATGTACGGTACATAAGGACGTGTGTTATAGATGTACAGTACATAAGGACGTGTGTTATAGATGTACGGTACATAAGGACATGTGTTATAGATGTACGGTACATAAGGACATGTGTTATAGATAGTCCAGTACATAAGGACATGTGTTATAGATAGTACGGTACATAAGGACATGTGTTATAGATGTACGGTACATAAGGACATGTGTTATAGATGTATGGTGCATAAGGACATGTGTTATAGATAGTACGGTACATAAGGACATGTGTTATAGATAGTACGGTACATAAGGACACGTGTTATAGATGTACGGTACATAAGGACATGTGTTATAGATGTATGGTGCATAAGGACATGTGTTATAGATAGTACGGTACATAAGGACACGTGTTATAGATGTATGGTACATAAGGACATGTGTTATAGATAGTACGGTACATAAGGACATGTGTTATAGATGTACGGTACATAAGGACATGTGTTATAGATAGTACGGTACATAAGGACATGTGTTATAGATGTACGGTACATAAGGACATGTGTTATAGATAGTACGGTACATAAGGACGTGTGTTATAGATGTATGGTACATAAGGACATGTGTTATAGATGTACGGTACATAAGGACATGTGTTATAGATGTACGGTACATAAGGACATGTGTTATAGATGTACGGTACATAAGGACATGTGTTATAGATAGTATGGTACATAAGGACATGTGTTATAGATAGTACGGTACATAAGGACATGTGTTATAGATGTACGGTACATAAGGACATGTGTTATAGATGTATGGTGCATAAGGACATGTGTTATAGATAGTACGGTACATAAGGACATGTGTTATAGATAGTACGGTACATAAGGACATGTGTTATAGATGTACGGTACATAAGGACATGTGTTATAGATAGTACGGTACATAAGGACATGTGTTATAGATGTACGGTACATAAGGACATGTGTTATAGATAGTACGGTACATAAGGACGTGTGTTATAGATGTATGGTACATAAGGACATGTGTTATAGATGTACGGTACATAAGGACATGTGTTATAGATGTACGGTACATAAGGACATGTGTTATAGATGTACGGTACATAAGGACATGTGTTATAGATAGTATGGTACATAAGGACATGTGTTATAGATAGTACGGTACATAAGGACGTGTGTTATAGATAGTACGGTACATAAGATCAGGCTGTGGTAATTTTGCCTCGGTTGAAGGAAGTTCCCATTTTTGTGCCCAGTATACAAGTTTTATGTATAAATGTGAAGCAATAGCCATTTGTCACTTGCATGATACATTGGGAGCTACTCAATGCATTGAAATCTGTTGCCAGTCATCCCTATGTGTAGTCTCAGCATTTCACTTTATAAATCCAAGTGCCCTGTCATATGTTCTCCTTCTTTACGTCTTCCCACCCAAAATCTTTACAGACCGTCCCTGTACACATAGTACAGCATGAAGGGGCTCGGAGAAGGTGGCGGTGAAGGTGTGTAAGTGTCTGATGGGGTCACACAGCTCATAGAAGGACAGCTGCCCGGCCTCATAATCCAGACAGATCCTGACTCAATCACTGGAGATCTGGTGAGGTAACTGGATCACTTTACTATTATGTCTCACTGAATGTCCATTACTATGTACTGCCAAGTCTATTGACTTGTCATAGTTTATCTATTATATGATTGTTCTTATCACTTTCTATTTATGTATAACTTCAATAAAATATTGTTAAAAAAAAACAACAATTATGTACCTGCTCTGTGCATAGACCTCAGGACTTGTTATTATCCCCAATATACTGTATGACTGACCTCCCCTCCTGTCTATACTGGGATAACACATCCCCACCCTCCATACTCCTGAAACACTGATCTCCACATCCCAGTAATGTCGCCCTGAGGAGAAGCTGTTCCTGCTCATCATCTGAGGATAATCCTGGAATCTACTGCAGCTTCTCATCTGAGGAGAAGGCCGGACTCCAAGGCTGGGGGATTCAAAGCTTCTGTATATCACTTGAGAGGGATTCTGGGATACAGAGCCGCCGAATAGGGAGGGATTCTGGGATCCGCAGCCGTCGAATAGATAGGGATTCTGGGATGCAGAGCCGCCGAATAGAGATGAATTGTAGGATTTAGAGCCGCCGAATGGAGAGGAATTCTGGGGTCCCAACCTGCCGAATAAAGAGGGATTCTGGAATCCAGACCCGCCGAATAGAGAGGAATTCTGTGATCCACAGCCTCTGAATAGAGAGGGATTCTGGGATGCAGAGCCGCCGAATAGAGATGAATTGTAGGATTTAGAGCCGCCGAATAGAGAGGAATTCTGGGATCCAGGGCCGCCGAATAGAGAGGGATTCTGGGATGTAGAGACGCCGAATACAGAGGGATTCTGGGATGCTGAGCCGCCGAATAGAGAGGGATTCTGGGATCCAGGGCCGCCGAATAGAGAGGGATTCTGGGATCCACAGCCGCCGAATAGAGAGGGATTCTGGGATGTAGAGACGCCGAATAGAGAGGGATTCTGGGATGCTGAGCCGCCGAATAGAGATGAATTCTGGGATGTAGAGAGGCTGAATAGAGAGGGATTCTAGGATGCAGTGCTGATGAATAGAGAGGGATTCTGGGATGCTGAGCCGCCGAATAGAGAGGGATTCTGGGATGTAGAGACGCCGATTAGAGAGGGTTTCTGGGATGTAGAGACGCCGAATAGAGAGGGATTCTGGGATGCTGAGCCGCCGAATAGAGATGAATTCTGGGATGTAGAGAGGCTGAATAGAGAGGGATTCTGGGATGCTGAGCCACCGAAAAGAGATGAATTCTGGGATGTAGAGACGCCGAATAGAGAGGAAGTCTGGGATCCAGAGCCGCCGAATGGAGAGGGTTTGTGGGATCCAGAGCCACCAAATAGAAAGAAATTCTGGGATCCAGAGCCGCCAAATAAAGAGGAATTCTGGGATCCAGAACCGCTGAATAGAGAGGAATTCTGGGATCCAGAGCTACTGAATAGAGAGGGACTCTGGGATCCAGAGATGCCGAATAGAGAGGAATTCTGGGATCCAGAGCCACCGACTAGAGAGAAATTCTGGGATCCAGAGCCGCCGAATAGAGAGGGATTCTGGGATCCAGAGCCGCCGAATAGAGAGGGATTCTGGGATCCAGAGCCGCCGAATAGAGAGGGATTCTGGGATCCAGAGCCACCGACTAAAGAGGCATTCTGGGATCCAGAGCTGCCGAATGGAGAGGGATTCTGGGATCCAGAACCGCAGAATGGAGAGGAATTTTGGGATCCAGAGCCGCTGAATAGAGAGGAACTCTGGGATCCGAAGATGCTATTCACCCCAGGATTACATTAAAATCCTTCTGAACGATTCTTAGAAATATCTGTCTGGGTTGCAGCCTTCAGATCATCGGATATAAAAATATAATTACTGGCAGTGTTTACATCCAGTAATATGTCTGTAGGATCCTGTATATATAAGGTTACATCTCTTATTATGGCACCTAATGTTTGAGATATTTGTGTGATCAGATTCCGATCACCTCCATCATGTCCCCCTGTGTCCTGATCACCTCCATCATGTCCCCCTGTGTCCTGATCACCTCCATCATGTCCCCCTGTGTCCTCATCACCTCCATCATGTCCCCCTGTGTCCTCATCACCTCCATCATGTCCCCCTGTGTCCTCATCACCTCCATCATGTCCCCCTGTGTCCCACCTATCTCCCACCTCCTCAGGATCACACAAGTAACCTGTGTCTGGATCCTGTAAGACAGTCAGTGGATCCGCCATGTTACGCAGCTCCTCAATGTGCCTCATCTTCCTGGACAGCTCATCCTTCTTTATTTCCAGCTTCTGGATGACATCAGACAGTGACAGTGACAGCTTCTTCTCCTGCCTGGAGATCTCACTCAGGATCCTTTTTTCCAGGTCATCCAGTCGTCTTCTGATGTCTTTAAACAGGGCAGTGACTCTCGTGGCTTTTCCAGATGCTTTTTCTTGAGCTTTTCTCCAGCGCTCCTCCACACCCCGGATTCTTTCCTCAGTCTTCTCTCTCTTTGTCATCAGATTCTGCAGAACATTTCTCAGTTTCTTCTTCTTCTTCTCAGAGGCCTCATCCAGCATCTCCACCTGGTGTCCTCGATGTTCTCCGGCCAAACTGCAGTACACACAGATACAAGCATTGTCCTCAGTGCAGTAATATTCCAGGATCTTCTTATGGACAGAACATTTCCTCTTCTCCAGGGAAGTGCTGGGATCGGTCAGGACGTGTTCTGGTTCCTTGCTGTGAACTCTCAGGTGATTATCACACAGAGAAGCCTCACACAGCAGACAGGATCTCACAGCAGGTACAGGAGAGTGAATACAGTAAGTGCAGCAGATCCCGGTGATCTCCTCCTGATGGGGCTGAGTAGACAGGAAATTCTCCACCACGTTACACAGAGTTATGTTCTTCCTCAGTGTCGGCCGCTCCTGAAACTCTTCTCTACATTCAGGACAGAAATAAACTCCAGACCAATACTGTGTATTCAGGACCTGATCAATACATCCCCGGCAGAAGTTGTGTCCACATCTCAGGGTTACAGGATCTGTATAAAGGCTCAGACAGATGGAACATTCCAGCTCCTTTCTCAGACCAGCAGACGCCATCGCTGACAGCAGGAGGAAATGAAACTCTCTGACAAACACCCAGTGAGTATCATCTACATTTACTACAAAGGGGAGCGGCTAAACGTTTCTTTTTTAAAGGGATACTGCATCCAGGACCCATTTTTTTAGCAGTGCCCAGGAAGATTTAGGACACCACTACAGCTGCTGAAGCAATGGCAGAGACTCTTAAAAGCGTGTGCCAGGCCTGCTCCTAGTTCTAAAGAGTCTTCTGGCAGCCGCCCACGTTCACCTATACCTCCCATCCGGCTTGCCAGTCCTGAAAGTCCTTCACCTGAGAGACCCTACTGTACTTTCTGCAAATGGTCTGGCCACTACCGGAGAGCTTGCTATCAGTTAAATGACATGCCCCCGAGGCCAAGGACCGACCGACCCAATGTAACCTTAGACTTAACCAGCAGATACTGGCAAGTACCGGTAGCACCAGAAGACTAGGAGAAGACTGCCTTCACTACTCCTATGGGCCTATACGAATTCACAGGGATACCCTTTGGCCTATGCAATGCACCTGCAACCTTCCAGTGGTTGATGGAAAGATGTCTGGGCCATGTCAATTTCCAGAGCGTCTTGCTGTATCTCGATGATGTCATCGTGTATTCAGGCTCCTATCAAGACCACCTGCGACACCTGACAGAAGTCTTCCAGGTCCTCATCCGCCACGGCTTGAAGATTAAGCCATCCAAGTATCATTTGCTGAAACCCCGTGTCAACTACCTGGGCCATGTAGTGAGATCCAGAGGCGTCCAGCCTGATCCAAAAAAGACAGCTGCTGTCACCAACTGGGCTACACCCAAGACTGTCAAAGATGTTAGAAGCTTCCTGGGATTCGCCAGATACTACAGGCGCTTCATCCAGCACTTTGCCCAGATTGCTGCCCCCCTTACTGAACTGTTGTGTGGCTGCCCAAGAGATGTTCCCGGGAGAAGGATGCCCATCCATTGGCAACAGGAACAAGAAGAGGCCTTCCAAACCCTAAAGGCTCTTCTAACTCAGACTCCAACTCTAGCCTACCCAGACTACACTCAACCATTCCGGCTGTACACGGATGCCAGCTATCAGGGCCTAGGAGCTGTCCTCTCCCAAGTCCAGGACAACAAGGAAAGGGTCATCGCTTATGCCAGCAGAAACTGAGAAGAATGACCAAAACTACAGCTCCTTCAAACTAGAACTCCTGGCATTAGTCTGGGCTGTTACAGAAAAGTTTAAAGACTATCTGGCAGTCTCCAGTTTCACTGTGTACACAGACAACAATCATCTGGCACACCTCAACACTGCTAAACAGTGTGCTCTAGAGCAGAGATAGGCCTCCCGCCTGGCAAACTTCAGCTTCACCATCAAATCCCGCAGTGGCAAAACCAACGTGAATGCTGATGCACTGTCTGGCTTGCAAACCGGTGAAGAGACGTCCTCTGAAGACCAATGGGAAGATGTTGAGATGCCACCCTTCTATGACCGGTTCGCCCACCAAGAGGTAGTGACCATATCTCAGCAGAAGCAGGAAGGTCCTAAAGTCGATCCCCAGCATGACCTGCCCAAATGGAAACTACTGCAGGCAGAGAGACGTGTTTTTGGAGAGCTCCAGGATTATCTGCTTACAGGAAAGATACCCATCAGGCTACACAAGGCTCACCCAGACATTGAGCTACAGAGGCTCTGGTGGCAGAGAAAACGTCTCTTCCTGCAGAGAGGCCTACTCCTCAGAAATTCCTTGGATCCTGTGACAGGGGAAAGAGTCCAGCAGATCCTTATCCCCAGGGGAAATACCAAGATGATCTTGAAAGCCTATCATGTCTGGCCACATCGGAATACACAAGACAAGCTACAATCCGGAGGAGATTCTATTGAATCGGCTTGAAAACAGACATTGAAAGTTGGTGTCAAAATTGTCCTGATTGTAATCTGGCCAAGCGAGGAAAAACAAATGTCAAAGTCCCTGTGCATCCCTTCAGTACCTCCAGACCAGGAGAGATTGTGGCCATAGACCACGTAAAACTGGCCCCTACCAGATCCGGCTACTGTTATGCCCTAAGCATGATCAGCTCTTCCAGGAACTTTGTCTCTACCATGAGTGTAAGAAGCTCAGGACCAATTCATACCATCCTCAGGGAAATGGATTATGCGAGTGCATGAATCAAGTGGTCATCAACATGCTGAGAACAGCAGCTGTCTCTAAGCCCGGTGAATGGCCTGACCTTCTGGGAGAACTTGTGGAGATTTATAACAATACCGTTCATTGTTCCACTGGCTACACGCTCTTCTACCTGATGTTCGGGCGACAAGGCCAATTACCTAAGGACAGGGCCTTAGGCATCCAAGTTACAGATTCTCTTGATCAAACTACTGAAACTGATGGGAGACGAAACACCTCGACATGTTTCGGAGGATCCGCCCTCCTTTCTCAAGACTCTTGAGAAAGGAGGGCGGATCCTCCGAAACATGTCGAGGTGTTTCGTCTCCCATCAGTTTCAGTAGTTTGTGACGTCACACTACCCAGCAAAAGACTTTTACATTGCAAGTGTTGCACGCGCTACCGGCCGGAGCGCGTTCCTTGTGAAGAGGATATTTCAATTGGAGCAAACAGACTGCAACTCTCTTCAACAATCATTACACTGCTATGCCCTGGCCCCTAGGGGCCACTCCGCAGTGTAGATGGTGCTAACAGGCAGGAACCGGGGCAGCTGTAGGATAATGTGGTCACGGTGTAGGCACAAGGGTGATACAGCTGGAAACCGGGCTCCTGACCATGCGGGAATACTGGGCATGCGATTCTTCGTTGTCCTTAGTCAGGGCATCAATTATCACACCAATGCCAAGGTTCAGAAACAACGGTAGTTGTATATTTATTGTAACGGTGGTAACTAGTAGCAACAGTCTCTCCGGATGCAACCGGGTATAAGGCAATCTTGAATAAAGCAGAGTAATGGGTGATGCTGCAATAGGCTGTGAGAGTAGCGTGCTGAATGATGGGAGTAGTAGTGAAACTGAAGTTGAGATGCTGGGTGGAAGGAGACTTGAATGAGATACTTGCTGTTGATAATTAGAGAAGATGATGAGAGGAATGGAAGAATGACTGAAGAATCGACACCCAGATGAGAATCTTGAGACTTGAGACAGGAACACAGCCAGCGGACTGGAGCAGCAGAGCACACGCAGGCCTCTCTCTTAGCAGCGAGAGAGGACAGACACACAACCTATTCCCTATGGGATAGGAGATAGACTGAGGTAGAACAGAGTCACATGGTAACCCCAGCCAAAACTCGATGACCATTGGTGTTACCATGGAAGCAGGGCACAGGCACGTGACATCCAGCCATTGCATCACCACACCATTAGGCATATACAGAGAAATATACATGAGAAGTACCATACTTGAACACTAGGGGACGACATAATACCATAAGGCACTGATACCTGAATATACATGCAATAAATGAATGAAATAGCAGACCTGACTACTGCAGGGGTGACACAATACACGCAGTTTGCAGTGGACCATAGCTTTCTAGAACAGAACTGGTTATAATAAAAGTATGAGCATAAGAAGGGCTGTTCTGGGACACTGCAACACCACCATCGGGAGGGAGGATTGCTAGCTTCTTTTCACACTATCCCAGAGGGGATACAGGCAGTGGATTACCTGACAAACCTCAACCTGGACAGAACGTTTACCTGGAGGTTAGTACTGGTTATACAGCTATAGTGTAGGGCTTTTATAACAGTCTATTTCATATGCGCGGAACAGGTACAATTACTTTTTTTTTGTTTGTACTACTATTGGGATATTCAGGTGATCCTATCTGTCCTTAGTACGCAGCTAGTTCACACAGACAGCGCTCGAGTACACACCCACCTGTTTTCACATCTATTATCCTTGCTGACAGTATCCTCAGGGAAACATCTCACCTCCTTCAACACCTCTTCAGTTAGTGATGGCGAGCAGAAGGTTTTAGCCATCTTTTGCTCACAGTACAACCCCTTTAAAGCCACTTGTTGACCCAATATCAATTAAACCAGTTCTCAGCTGGTGGGGCTCTTACCACCTTAAAGTGTCACTGTCGTGAATTTTTTTTTGCAGAAATCAATAGTCCAGGCGATTTTAAGAAACTTTGTAATTGGGTTTATTAGCCAAAAAATGCATTTTTATCATGAAAAAGCAGTTTGAAGCTCTCCCCCCTGTCTTCATTGTTCTCCTATGGAGAGAGCTAAAGAAAAGACCAAAACAGGACAACAAAGAGTTAATCTACAAATCCCTCACCCGTTATCTCCTGGGACAGTCACCACTGACCTCTCTGAGCTCGGATTACAGCTGTCACCCAGCTCCGTGCCTGTAATCCTCTGTTATCTGCTTTCTGCTGCCGGCTAACTCCCTCCTTCCTCCTCCCCCCTCCCCTCTCCCTAGAGCAGACAGGGGACGTCTCCTGCAACAAGTCACAATTTTCAGATTTTTCAGAGTGGATGAAATAGAGGAAGGAGGGGGGGGACCTGGGAAAAGGCTTTTTACATGCAGATAATGGCAGATTTGGCTAATAAACCCAATTACAAAGTTTCTTAAAATCGCCTGGACTATTGATTTCTGCAAAAAAAAAAAATACGACAGTGACTCTTTAAGTCAGTGGCGATAAAACAGTAGCTGTATCCACAGCTATAAAGATCTGCCTATTGCTGGTCAAGAGCACAGAGTGACAAAAAATCCAGGAACACAGGCCCCACCTTGTAGATAGAGCTAGCAATTGGGACGACCACTAAGGAAACCTATCAAGTTACAGTAAAGTTTTTGTCTTTAAAGCTAATCTACCATTAGGTACATCACTTTTTTTTTTACATTAGCTGGTCGATGCCAACATGAGGCCAATTCCTGCGCTCTGCGCCTTTCTCTTCTCATGCAATGGCCCACTTGCCCCCCAGTGTGAAGATGTCCCCTCCTCTCCATGATGTAGCCCTGTTGATTCTAATGGAGCCATGTCACAGAGGGGAGGGGATATTGTCACACTGGGGGGGGGGGGGGGGGGCACCGGGCCCATCTCCAGTGCACAGAGCCAGGCTGGTGCACAAGAAAATGAATGGCGCAGAGCATGGGAAATGGGCGGCATTTAGGACCGCACCACCGGGATACATTCGCTTTAAATGCTTTTACCTAACTGCTGTCGGTTTGGCTCCTGTCTACGTTATCAGGATGCTTGAGATAGAAGAAGACGATAAGCTCTCATCATGAATACGTTCCCCCCCCATTTCCAGTAGTCTCACCGTAGGTGTTACTAGCCCAGCATGCTTAGTACTGAAACTCTTTTAGCAAATATACTCTGAAATAGCATAGAACCCCACAGATGGGTCCTGGCCTACAGATGGGTCCTGGCCTACAGATGGGTCCAGGCTTTCTCTCTTTAACCCTGACTAAACTAGAACTCCTTGTAGACTACCCCCCAGCTGCTCTACCTCACAATATGTATAACTCAGGGAGCTAACTGATTGGGGGAAACACATCAGGAGACTGTGTAACCTTTGATAGGTAACGGGAATAGAGAAAACTGTGAGGTACCCAGGTCAGGCATTGGTTCTTAGTCAGCCTACAGTTGGTGGCATAAACATAAGAAAACACATAAGTGGCAGACACAGTTAAACAGTTAAACCCTTTGTAAACCATCCTTTAGCGTGTAGTGCATAAAATCTAGAGAGACATCTAGTGGTGACAGCGAAGTAAGTGACCTTCAGCCCTAAAGCATGTACTGTACACTTAATAGTACAGACCTACATACATGCCATACAGCAGTGGCACACTCGCTCTGGGACACGGCACCTGCTTCTGGCTAATGAGAGTTAAAAGCTGCTGCAAAGTTTAACTGTTGGGTAAGAATCAGTTAATATTATCTTCATGCGTCTGGTTAATGAGAAGTGAAATTGACATGCTCAGTAAAAATTCCTGGTTTAATGCTGACTTTTCTGAATATTAACCATATGACTCTGGTTTATGAGAGAAACGGAAAGAGAAGTGAAATCAATGTGCACAGTAAAAGGTTGCAGCTGACTTAAAGGAGAAGTACGGGGAAAATTTTTATTAAAATATTGTATTGTCCCCCTAAAAGTTATACAAATCACCAATATACACTTATTATGGGAAATGCTTATAAAGTGCTTTTTTTCCCTGCACTTACTATTGCACCAAGGCTTCACTTCCTGGATAACATGGTGATGTCACTTCCTGGATTACATGGTGATGTCACTTCCTGGATAACATGGTGATGTCACTTCCTGGATAACATGGTGATGTCACTTCCGGGATAAACATGATGATGTCACTTCCTGGATAACTTGATGATGTCACTTCCTGCATAACATGGTGATGTCACGCCCCGACTCCCAGAGCTGTGCGGGCTGTGGCTGCTGGAGAGGATGATGGCAGAGGGATGCTCAGTGTCCCTCCAGTGCCCTGTGTCCCTCAATGTCCCTGTCAGGAATGGGATGGCAGGGACAAGACAAGACAGTGAGCCCTGACGCTGAACCCAGCCCACTGTCCCTGCCTGCTTGCCACAATCTGCCCTAAAATGGCAGCGAGCATCTGGGCGGCGGTCCCTGCACTGGCTGGGTGGAACACAAAATAAGACAGACAGACAAACACAATAAAGAATAGTACACAGTCCGAGTCACAACAATCGGGCAGCAAAAGTACAAAATCAGAATCCAATAGGTGTAGTCAAAGTCCAGGCAATATGGTCAGGGGCAGGCGGCAAGCAAGGAAGGTCAAAGATACAAAGGCAAGGATAAGGAGATGCAAATAACAGAAGACACTAGCAGGCAGGGACTAAGTCAATAACCAGCAATGAGTGCACAGACTGGGGTAGTTATATAGGAGGCCAGGACTCTGGGCCAGAACACAATTGGACCATTCCCCTGATCTCCAAGCACAGACACCTGGGAACAAAACAAAACCACTGGAAGGATGACCTGTTAGTCACAGCAGAACCAAAACACAGATTAACCGTGACATGACCAGACAGAAATCAGCAGGTGCAGTCGGGTGTGTCGACCAAACAAAGTGAGCAGCAAAACCAGCGTTCAGACAAAACAAAACACAGAACAGAATACGAGAATTTCAGCGCCTTCTCGGCCGCACAGCGCGAGCCGAGGGGCGCATAACGCTCCGCAAAGATGCCATCCTGACAGTCCCCCTGGCATCATCCTCTCCAGCAGCCACAGCCCGCACAACTCTGGGAGTCGGGTCGTGACCTCACCATGTTATCCAGGAAGTGACATCACCATGTTATCCAGGAAGTGACATCACCATGTTATCCAGGAAGTGACATCACCATGTTATCCAGGAAGTGACATCACCATGTTAACCGTCTGTTAATAAGAGAAATTGTGTTAAAATTTATCACAATCTGCTGCATATCTTCCTGTAAATAGGGGATGTGCAGCCGATATCGAAGGGAAAATGACAGAACGGAACAGCTAGAGCAAGGTTGAGTGCAGGGGGAAACGGGAAGGAGAAAGAATCTGGTCAGGAAGAAAAAGAGGGGCAGGTAGAACCTCATGTGCAGAGTGATGGGGAACAAATGTAGGGTCAGACCACGTTCTGAATTAAATACTAGTAGGAGTAAAAAGGACAGATGAAGCCATGGCTAACATGGTGCCCCTGATAGGATAAGTCCGAAGTAATTTTTCCTTTATTTGGGATGAAATTAACAAAATGATGGAGGAAAATGGGGAAAATTTAAGTAAGGTGCTAAAAGTTATGGAGATAAAAGAGAAAAATAAAAAGCGTCAACAAAAAAAAAAAAATGACAGATTTAGGGGGCAGAAGTAGGAGGGCAAATATACAGATGGTCATGCCAAGGCAGCTGGTGGGCTCTGGTGCTTCGGGGTAACTTTACCATGATGGCCAAGAATGGTAGTACCCACCCCCGGACACAGCACCCATCCCTGGACCTTAAAGAGGATGTACCATCAGGTACATCTTCTTGAATTTAACCCACCGATAGAACGGCGCCGTCATGGGGAAGCCGGTGCCTTGGTCCGTTTTTTGATCTGCGGCCCGGTTCCCGTGTACGGCGCCAGTCTATGCACGGGTCCCGGGCAGGTACTCAAGCACTGGAGGCAGGCCGGCCCGCCCCCAGTGGGAGAGAATTCCCTCCCCTCTATGACGCAGCTCCTTTAGAATCAATTGTGTAGTGCAGAAGAAATCCTTGCATATATATATATATATATATATATATATATATATATATATCTGTAGTATATATGAAATACAATTGACAGTACAGAGGTCTTTGTAGTGATCTCCTTACTCCTAGGTCTGTGACCATGACAAGGGGGCATCCTCTACGTCTAAAGGAAAGAAGATTTCACCATCAGCATCGACGCGGGTTCTTTACTGTACGAGCAGGGAGACTATGGAACTCTCTGCCACATGATACTGTCATAGCTGATTCATTATATAAGTTCAAGGGAGGCCTGGATGTGTTTCTTAAAAAAATATATAATATAAGTTATATGGAACATAATGGAACATAAAGGGGCTTGGTGAAGGTGGCGGTATAAGGTGTATATGTGTCTAATGTGGTCACACCCCATAATTCACCCCCCTTCCCCCAACAGTAAATTGAGTAAAGTCTGACCTCAGATACCCCCCCACTTTTCGTCGACTTTTTTCATTATATTAAATATAAGATCTTCTGGTCATTGTTGTAGTCCATCAAATCCGACATAGTCCTCAGGATATCTGAAAAACAAAAAGGAGCAGAAAACCCTTTATTTTGACAGGTAAACTGTCCTCTACAGTATGCAGCATCTGTACAGAGGTCTGGCTTACTAGATCCACACCGCAAGGTACGGATTAAGCCACCCAACCCATTCCTTGGAGGCCTGATTGCGCTCCACATGTTGATGGGAGGGGGGATTATACTTACCCTCGTGGGCTCATGTCTTTACTCCTCACCAGACTCCGCACACAGTACTTGCGAGTTGGCACCTGCAGTTTCCGCTCAGCAGCTGAGGCGGGACCCCACTGCAGCTGCTGATTGGCTGAGCAGAGAGTGCAGAAGCCAACGTGGCACAAGTGCTGTGTGCAGGGTCTGGTGAAGAGTAAAGACTACATGAGCCCAGGAGGGTAAGTATACTCCCCCCAAGAGAGGAAAACAGTCTGCCTCCCCCCCCCCCCGGGCTTTAAATGGGGCTGCTATGTATCCTCACTTAAGCCCTTTGCCAACATTCATGACAACAAATCCCCTTATACATACAGACCCCATAGGAAGGACCAGACCCCCTTATAGATACAGACTAGAGATGAGCGAACCGGGTTCGGGTTTGAGTCCATCCGAACCCGAACTTTCGGCATTTGATTAGCGGTGGCTGCTGAACTTTGATAAAGCTCCAAGGTTGTCTGGAAAACATGGATACAGCCAATGACTATATCCATGTTTTCCACATAGCCTTAGGGCTTTATCCAACTTCAGCAGCCACCGCTAATCAAATGCCGAAAGTTCGGGTTCGGATGGACTTGAGCATGCTCCAGGTTCGCTCATCTCTAATACAGACCCCATAGGAAGACAAGACCCCCCCCCCCTTATACATACAGACCCCATAGGAAAGAACAGACCCCCTTATACATACAGACCCCATAGGAAAGAACAGACCCCCTTATACATACAGACACCATAGGAAAAAACAGACCCCCTTATACACACAGACCCCATAGGAAGGAGCAGACCCCCTTATACATACAGACCCCATAGGAAGGAGCAGACCCCCTTATACATACAGACCCCATAGGAAGGAGCAGACCCCCTTATACACACAGACCCCATAGGAAAGAACAGACCCCCTTATACATACAGACCCCATAGGAAAGAACAGACCCCCTTATACATACAGACCCCATAGGAAAGAACAGACCCCCTTATACATACAGACCCCATAGGAAAGAACAGACCCCGCTTATACATACAGACCCCATAGGAAGACGAGATCCCCTTATACATACAGACCCCATAGGAAAGAACAGACCCCGCTTATATATACAGACCCCATAGGAAAGAACAGACCCCGCTTATACATACAGACCCCATAGGAAAGAACAGACCCCGCTTATACATACAGACCCCATAGGAAGACCAGACCCCCTTATACATACAGACCCCATAGGAAAGAACAGACCCCCTTATACATACAGACCCCATAGGAAAGAACAGACCCCCTTATACATACAGACCCCATAGGAAGACCAGACCCCCTTATACATACAGACCCCATAGGAAAGACCAGACCCCCTTATACATACAGACCCCATAGGAAAGAACAGACCCCCTTATACATACAGACCCCATAGGAAAGAACAGACCCCCTTATACATACAGACCCCATAGGAAAGACCAGACCCCCTTATACATACAGACCCCATAGGAAAGACCAGACCCCCTTATACATACAGACCCCATAGGAAAGAACAGACCCCCTTATACATACAGACCCCATAGAAAAGAACAGACCCCCTTATACATACAGACCCCATAGAAAAGAACAGACCCCCTTATACATACAGACCCCATAGGAAAGAACATCATAGGCTTAGATACAGCAGTTCATCAGAGAGTATTACACATGAAATGCTTAGATACATAGCATAGCAGCTAGTATCACACAGCTCAGAGGACAGTATCATACATAACAGGCTTAGATACACAGCCCAGCAGACAGTGTCACACATAACAGGCTTAGATACACAGCTCAGCAGATAGTATCACACATAACAGGCTTAGATACACAGCTCAGCAGATAGTATCACACATAACAGGCTTAGATACACAGCTCAGCAGACAGTGTCACACATAACAGGCTTAGATACACAGCTCAGCAGATAGTATCACACATAACAGGCTTAGATACACAGCCCAGCAGACAGTGTCACACATAACAGGCTTAGATACACAGCTCAGCAGATAGTATCACACATAACAGGCTTAGATACACAGCTCAGCAGATAGTATCACACATAACAGGCTTAGATACACAGCTCAGCAGATAGTATCACACATAACAGGCTTAGATACACAGCTCAGCAGATAGTATCACACATAACAGGCTTAGATACACAGCTCAGCAGATAGTATCACACATAACAGGCTTAGATACACAGCTCAGCAGATAGTATCACACTTTCTTCCCCTCAGGCTCCTGACTCTCTCCCTTGTATTGGGGCAGGGCTCAGCACCCATCGCCATGGCAGCCAGATTGTTTGCATGCAGCTCTGCAGCACATCTCTCCTCCTGGGATAAGACGCCTGCACACGAGGAGGACGCCGGCCAGGTAAATACTACAATCATTTATACAGATTAGATACATTACACAGATTAGCCGCGACCTGAGGTAATATAGCAGCCTGGCACGTCTACTGCTAGAGCCGTCACACGTAACCGCATATAACGTTACATAGCTGCACATAACCAAACATAACCGCATATAGCAAAACATAACCGCATATAGCCAAACCTAACCGCATATAGCCAAACCTAACCGCATATAGCCAAACATAACCGCATATAGCAAAACATAACCACATATAGCCAAACCTAACCGCATATAGCCAAACCTAACCGCATAAAGCCAAACATAACCGCATATAGCAAAACATAACCGCATATAGCCAAACCTAACCGCATATAGCCAAACCTAACCGCATATAGCCAAACCTAACCGCATATAGCCAAACCTAACCGCATATAGCCAAACCTAACCGCATATAGCAAAACATAACCGCATATAGCAAAACATAACCGCATATAGCCAAACCTAACCGCGTAAAGCCAAACCTAACCGCATATAGCCAAACATAACCGCATATAGCCAAACATAACCGCATATAGCAAAACATAACCGCATATAGCAAAACATAACCGCATATAGCCAAACCTAACCGCATATAGCCAAACCTAACCGCATATAACTGTACATAGCTGCACATAACCACATGTAACAGCATATAGCCACACATAACCACGTATAACCACATATAGCCAAACATAACCACATATAACCACATGTAACCGCATATAGCCAAACCTAACCACACAAGGGAAGGGCTGCCGGGAAACTAGAAATTATGTAACCTCCTAGTGACAGAAGAATCCCACAGGGGCACACTATAAATATACTGAACGTAGAAAAAAAATCTTTATATTATTCACATAAATCTGTATATTATTCACATAAATAATAGTGCCACAAAATGCATAGACATAATACCACCATACAATGTACATATAAATAATACAGCTACAAAATGCATAGAGATAATACCACCATGCAATGTACATATAAATAATACAGCTACAAAATGCATAGAGATAATACCACCATGCAATGTACATATAAATAATACAGCCGTGTACTGTACATAAAGATGATTCAAATATAATGTATACTGAACATATAAACACCACCATCACTTGTATGTAATAATACTACTGTAAGGGGCATATAAATAATTCCCTCTGTATACTATACACATAATAATACAGCTGTGTATTGTACATATAAATAATACAAATATACTGTATGGTGAATGCATAAATAACACCACCATATATTGTGTATATAAATAATACTGCTAGAAAGTACATATAATACCACATAAATAAAACAGCCATGTACTGTACATATAACTGATACAAACCTATGCTGAACACATACATAACATCATCATACATTGTGAATATAAATAATACTGCTAGAAAGTGCATATGATAGTATGGAGTACTGGACACACAAATACCACTGCCATACATTGTGCATATAAATAATACTGCTACAAGGTGCTTATCAATGATACCAATATATACTTTTCACATAAATATTATTGGCACATAGTATACATATAAATAGTACAAATTTATAATGAGCACATAAATAACACTGTCATTCATTGTGTATATAATTATTACTGCAAGAACGTGCAAGTAAATAATACCACCGATAACTGTACACATCAATAATACAAATATATAACTAACATATAAATAACACTGCTATACACAGGGTATACAAATAATATTGCTGCATTGTGCATATAAATAATACCACCACGTACTATACACATAAATAATACCACCACGTACTGTACGTATAAATAATACCACAATGTACTATACACATAAAAAATATAAATATATAACTAACATATAAATATCACTGCTATACACAGGGTATACAAATAATACTGCTGCATTGTGCATATAAATAATACCACCATGTACTGTACATACAAATAATACCACTATGTACTGTACATACAAATAATACCACCATGTAGCATACACATAAATAATACCACCACGTACTATACACATAAATAATACCACCACGTAGCGTACACATCAATAATACCACCACGTACTATACACATAAATAATACCACCATGTACTGTACATATAAATAATACCACCATTTACTGTACATATAAATAATACCACCATGTAGCTTACACATAAATAATACCACCACGTAGCGTACACATCAATAATACCACCACGTACTATACACATAAATAATACCACCATGTACTGTACATATAAATAATACCACCATTTACTGTACATACAAATAATATCACCATGTAGCGTACACATAAATAATACCAGCATGTACTATACACATAAATAATACCACCACGTACTGTACGTATCAATAATACCACGATGTACTATACACATAAATAATACAAATATATAACTAACATAAATAACACTGCTATACACAGGGTATACAAATAATACTGCTGCATTGTGCATATAAATAATACCACCATGTACTGTACATACAAATAATACCACCATGTACTGTACATACAAATAATACCACCATGTAGCGTACACATCAATAATACCACCATGTACTATACACATAAATAATACCACCACGTACTGTACGTATAAATAATACCACAATGTACTATACACATAAATAATAAAAATATATAACTAACATATAAATAACACTGCTATACACAGGGTATACAAATAATACTGCTACATAGTGCATATAAATAATACCACCATGTACTGTACATATAAATAATACCACCATGTACTGTACATACAAATAATACCACCATGTAGCGTACACATCAATAATACCACCACGTACTATACACATAAATAATACAACCATGTACTGTACACATTTATAATACCACCACGTACTATACACATAAATAATACAAATCTGTAACTATCATATAAATAACACTGCCATATATTCCTCCAGATTGTTATGTCACACAGATAGCAACCAACCACAGCTCAGCTGTGTCTGTGGGAAAAGCCCCTTAGACCAGTAAATCTGGGCCATTTTGTATAGAAATAATACCACCAGACCATAGGCTGTATCCATAAATAAAACAACCATATACTGTATGTATGTATATATATATATATATATATATATATATATATATATATATATATTACAAGTATATATTGTGTAAATAAATAACACTGCTACAAAGTGTATATAAATGATACCGATATGTACTGTACACATCAATACACTTCAATTGTCCTACTTTGGGGGGGTCCTATATAAGGAGGTGGGGCATAAGGTAGAAAGATAGCAAGGGATATAAAGAGCTATAACTGCAATTTCTCCTTCCATCCACTAGAGGACAGTAGAGAATAGCTGCCACAATGCTTCCTCCACCTATGGAACATTCTCCAGGTCTCCCAGAGCAGGATTTCCCAGAGGTAAGAGAATATCGTTATAATTCTCCGTCACGTAATATTCTAGCACAAAAGCACAAAAAAACATAAAAAGTAATAAACCAGACTCACCCGATCCCACGCTGCTGCCGTTCCATCTGACCTCTGGCCCACCGTGCCCTCCCTCAGCTTCTTCCTGCCTTTGATGGTGTCGGCTCAGCCAATCGCTGGCTGATGTGGGTCACTGCTGTAGACAGTGATTGGTGGAGAGGGCACTACCCCAAAAAGAAAGCAGATTTCCCCCAGAAAACCCCATTAAACAACTTTCGAATTAGTTGTCATTGTAAATTATATAGGATTTTCCTGCTGTAGAGTCTGTATAACTCCCTCACCCAGCCTTCTCTCCTGGTGCTCAGGACATACATTGGGCAGCAGGAGAGCCGGCTAGGTGATACAGTTATACAGACTCTACAACAATATCATCTGGATTTCTGCAGCCTGATCCTAGCTGAAGCTTACTCCTCCCTTTCCTATAGGGAGCACTTGAATGTTCAGTCATGTCAAACGTTAATGTGTGTGGGGAGGACGGAAGAGATAGCTGTCAGTGCAGGTGTAGAGATAGTAGCAGAGAGGGGGCTGGCCATACACTGCAACAGGGTAAAGTTTGCAGGAGAGACAGTCACAAGTGTTCTCATAGCTCTCTTAGTTGCTGATTAACGCTGCTAACTACTGCCAGTGGCGTAGCTACCATAGAGGCAGGGTAGGCAGTTGCTATGGGGCCCTACACGAGGGGGCCCCGGGGAGAAGGTAAGAGTGTGTCCTTCTGCTTAACCCCTTATGTACTGCAGTGTGTAAACATACCTCCCAACCATCCCGGATTCCGCGGGACAGTCCCGTTTTCGGGGTTCTGTCCCGCGGTCCCGGAACGGCCCCCCGTGTCCCGCATTTTATGTGGCCCCAGCGAAAAAAACAATAAACCAGTAACTCACCTGTCCGCCGGTCACAGCAGCTCCTCTCCCGGCAGAGCGCGCACTCCCGTCATCCTCCGGGGCAGGCAGCGGGGTATACAGACACTGACTGTACCTGAAGTGATTCATGATAGAGGCTGCAGGTCACTTCCGGCACAGTCAGTGTCTGTATACCCCGCTGCCCCCCCCTGAGGATGACGGGAGTGCACGCTCTGCCGGGAGAGGAGCTGCTGGGACCGGCGGACAGGTGAGTTACTGGTTTATTGTTTTTTCCGCTGGGGCCACAAAAATGGGGGGTATTGGCTACTCTGTGGGCACTATATGGGGATTGGCTACTATGTGGGGCATATATGGGGGGCATTGGCTACTATGTGGGGCATTGGCTACTATGGGGGGCATTGGCTACTATGTGGGGCATATTTGGGGGCATTGGCTACTATGTGGGGCATATATGGGGGATTGGCTACTATATGGGGCACTATATGGGGGATTGGCTACTATGTGGGGCATATATGGGGGGCATTGGCTACTATGTGGGGCATATTTGGGGGCATTGGCTACTATGTGGGGCATATATGGGGGATTGGCTACTATGTGGGGCATATATGGGGGATTGGCTACTATATGGGGCAGTATATGGGGGATTGGCTACTATGTGGGGCATATTTGGGGGCATTGGCTACTATGTGGGGCATATATGGGGCATTGGCTACTATGTGGGGCATATATGGGGGCATTGGCTACTATGTGGGGCATATATGGGGGATTGGCTACTATGTGGGGCACTATATGGGGGATTGGCTACTATGTGGGGCATATATGGGGGCATTGACTACTATGTGGGCACTATGGGGGCATTGGCTACTATGTGGGGCACTCTATGGGGGATTGGATAATATGTGGGGCACTATATGGGGGTTTGGCTACTATGTGGGGCACTATATGGGGATTGGCTACTATGTGGGTCAGTATATGAGGGGATTGGATACTATGTGGGGCACTATATGGGGATTGGCTACTATGTGGGGCACTATAATGGGGGATTGGATACTATGTGGGCACTATATGGGGTATTGGCTACTATGTGGGGCACTATAATGGGGGATTGCATACTATGTGGGCACTATATGGGGTATTGGCTACTATGTGGGGGATTGGACACTATGTGGGGGATTGGATACTATGTTGGTCACTATATGGGGGCATTGGATACTATGTGGGGCACTATAATGGGGGATTGGATACTATATAGGGCATTTTTGGCGGGTTTGGATACTGTATAGGGCACTATTCAGTCAGCAGCATGTGGTGACTATAGGGGAGTGGCTATGGAGGGTTGCTGTGAGGGCGTGGCTATGGAGGGTTGCTATGGGGGCGTGGCTATGGGGACCACGGCGCACATGTCCCTCTTTGCTCTTTGCAAAAGTTGGGAGGTATGGTGTAAAGACCCTATTACACCAAAAGATGTCTGACAGATTATTTTACAGATTTTTTCAGCCAAAGCCAGGAGTGGATTTGAAAAGAGGAGGAATCTCAGTCTTTACGACCTGTTCTCTGTTTATAGTCCGTTCCTGACTCTGGCTGAAAAAATCTGTCAGAAAATCTGTCAGACATCTTTTGGTGTAATAGGGCCCTAAGTGACCCAATGCTTCGGGTACTATTACACGGAACGATAATCGGCCGAACCGGGCCGATTCCGCCGATTATCGCTCCGTGTAATAAATGCAACAATCAGCCGACGATCGTTGTCATCGGCTGCTCATTGATATGGGTTAGAACCTATATTTGTCGGGCGCCGACCGCGCACTGCTACGTGTAATATACAATACAATATACATTACCTATCCACGCTCCAGGGCTGCTCCTGCTGTCCGCTTCTTCTCCTAATCCCGCGCGCTCTAGCTTCAGAGTGGCCTGTCAGCTGACAGGCCGCTCAGCCAATCACAGGCCGCGGCGGTCCCGGCCTGTGATTGGCTGAGCGGCCTGTCAGCTGCCAGGCGGTTCTGAAGCTAGAGACGTGTATCGGGCCATGTAATAGGCCTAGTAAACGAGCACTGATCTAGCAAATCGGCGCTCGTTTACAGGTATTATTGGGCCCCCATCGTCCCGTGTAATACCACCCTTACTGCAACACAAATAAAGGGTTGATAAGCAGAAGACAGAGATCTCTGATTCACTGCACTGATAACCTCTGACCTCTGTTCTCCAGCTGCGCAATCAAGTAGGAAAGGAAAATGCAGAGCTCTGTGCAGAGGTCAGGGGTTATCAGTGCACAAGCAGTAAAGCAGATATGTCATAGTCCTGGAGCCAGGCTGAGCTCAACTAATAAGCTCATGGTGCACACATGGGTCAGAAATAGTGTTATTACTCATATACACATGATGGCTAAGGCTATGTTCACATTACTTTATCATTTCATATCTAGAAGTGTCCATGGGTGAGAATACAGCCCTGAAGGTATATTATTATGATGAGGGTGATGATGATGATGATGATTACCTGATACCACAGCTTCCCCATAAGAACTGCAGTTTTCCCTTTTGACCACTAGATGTCAGTGTTGTACCTATAGTGTGTAGGTGATGCAGCTGCTCATAGGCAGCAGCAAAATAGTAACTATATCAGCTGGTAAGATACTAAATATGCCGTTTATTTACTCCGGCTGTGTTCACACTGAGGAATTTCAAGTGGAATCCACACTTAATTTTACGCATATTCCACTTGAAATTCCGCCTGTAAAATATGTACAGAGCAAGGTCCTATTGTGTTCAATGGGATTTCCTCTCTGTTGTTCACACAGCAGAATTTACGCCACGAATCTGCTTTGTCAATTCTTTGGGCGGATGGTGAGACGTCCTATTCAATCAATGGGACAGGCAGAACTTCAAGCAGGGTCTGCGGGGTCTATAGCAAACAACGGCCGTTGTTGCACTAAAAATTGCAGTAAAGTCAATGCACAACGGCTGGAAATAATTGACACGTCAATTATTCCCACGGCTGTTGCTCAGTACACTGTGTGAACAACAGACTTTGTTTGCATTTACTTCAATTTCTCTCACAAGAACGGCCGTTGTTTTAATGGCAAACAACAGCGATTCTGTTTATTAAAAAAAAAAAAAAAAAGGTTGTGTGAACGCAGCCTTGTCCTATTGCATGAGATGACGGCTGTACCAGATGGATAAGGAACTGTTGGTAGACGTTACTGTGCAGTTCTCCTTCTGACCACTAGATGTCAGTGTTGTAGCTGCGGTGGAGTAGGTGCAGCTGCAGCTCCCCATAGACAGCAGTAAAAACAGGAACAACTTCAGGCTGTAAAAAAACAAAATAAAAAGAAATCCCCCACAATGCCGATCACTGGATGGCGGTGATGTTCTGCTCCGCACCGACTGTCAGCGAGGACTGTGATCAAGGTGAATAAACTTTATTACTTCCCAGGGTCACATGATGCACGCAGCTCCGGGGGACGCAACGTTTCGCTCTATATCCATAGACAACCTGAATTATACAAATTATCATGTGGATAAAGCTGAGAAGATTCGCTTCCTATGGAGTCACCTCCAGAGCTGCACTCAGTCCTGGCAGAATTCAGAGTGCAGCTCTGGAGGTGACTGGAGTATAAACCCCATAAGATAAGAGCGCTTACACCTATTGCTGACTGTATTTTTCTCTTAGAGTCACCGTGCCGGACACTTCGCCCACGTCGCCCACATGAACATGTTCGACAGCGAGTCACCGCCATTCAGAATCCCAGCAAAGATTTGCTTTGTGAAGTTTCCCCCTGAAGAAGCCGTCCCCCCTGAAGAAGCCGCCCTACCAGGTAAGGCGAAACCCTCTCTGTATACTGTGATACCTCAGCCTCGGGTATCTAACAGCTTGGGGCCTTAAAGGGGCCAATTCCTAAAGGTCAGCTCAGCCCAAACATCCTGTAAGGAGGTCATAGACGGAGGTCCCAGCGCTCAGGACCCCCCTGTATGAGTGAGGATCTGTATGGAGCCGTCCTTGTATACAGCTAAATGGCCGCCATGTAATACTGCATCTCGCCTATAGAGGACGCTAGTTTTCCCAACAAAATCCAGAGTGCTGGGGGGGATCAGCTGATCGCTCTCAGTTTGGTGTGATGGGACCG
The DNA here is from genome assembly GCF_027789765.1 of Dendropsophus ebraccatus. NCBI lineage: Eukaryota > Metazoa > Chordata > Amphibia > Anura > Hylidae > Dendropsophus > Dendropsophus ebraccatus. Next base: position 8,015,632 of record NC_091454.1, on the reverse strand, counting down.
CCCCTTTTAAAAGTCTGAAATACTGCACAGTCCAAAATGCAGCAGAGCTGAGGATGTCAGGAGTAACAGAGATGAGCGTGTGAGGTGTAAAGGAGATGAGTGTGTCAGATGTAGCAGAGCTGAGTGTGTCAGGTATAATAGAGATGCGTGTGTCAAATTCAGAGGTGAGTGTGTCAGGTGTAGCAGAGTTGAGTGTGTCAGGTGTGAAGAAGATGAGCATATCTGATGAGTGTGTCAGGTGTTAAAGAGCTGAGTGAGTCAGATGAAGCAGAGCTGAGTGTGTCAGATATAAAAGAGGTGAGTGTGTCAGGTGTGAAGGAGATGAGCATAGGGTAGGGCCAGGTGTGTCAGATCCTTCAGGTCTGAATATATGAGATGAGTGTTATCATATGTAGAAGAGTGGAGTATGTCACATATAGCAGAGCCGAGTGTATCAGAACATATTCAATATAACTGAGTGTGTCAGCTGCAGCTCAGTATAGTGTCATATGCAGCAGAGCTGAGTGTGTCAGATATAGAAGAGCTGAGTGTGTCATATGCAGCAGAGCTGAGTTTGTCAGATATAGAAGAGCTGCTGCTCAGTGTAGTGTGTCATGTGCAGCAGAGCTGAGTGTGTCACAGAAGTGCCGCTGCTCAGTATAGTGTCATATGCAGCAGAGTTGAGTGTGTCATATGCAGCAGAGCTGAGTGTGTCAGATATAGCAGAGCTGAGTGTGTCAGGTATAGCAGAGCTGAGTGTGTCAGGTATAGCAGAGCTGAGTGTGTCAGGTATAGCAGAGCTGAGTGTATCAGATATAGCAGAGCTGAGTGTGTCAGGTATAGCAGAGCTGAGTGTGTCAGGTATCTGTAAAGGTCAGGACAGGCATAAGGCGGAGCCATAGGTCAGGACAGGCATAAGGCGGAGCCATAGGTCAGGACAGGCATAAGGCGGAGCCATAGGTCAGGACAGGCATAAGGCGGAGCCATAGGTCAGGACAGACCTAAGGCTGAACCATAGACAAGAACAAGCATAAGGGGGAGCAATAAGTCCGATCAGGCATAAGGTGGAGCAACAGGTTGGGACAGACATAATACAGAGGCATAGGACGGGAAAAGCATACGGCTAAGCCATAGACAAGAACAAGCATAAGGGGGAGCAATAAGTCAGGACAGGCATAAGGCGGAGCCATAGGTTGGGACAAGCATACGGCTGAAGCATAGGTCAGGAGAAATGTAAAATGGGACGTGTAACACGGCCGTGGACATAGTGTACACAGGGCCGTTTCTAGGTAATTTTGACTACAGGGCGAATCCTGCTAAAAGCGCCCCCCCCCCCCCCCCCCCAAAAAAAAAAAACAAAAAAAAAGTTCAGTGACTCACAGGCGATGTCTTCTTTGATCTGAGGCATCACTTTCCCTTTTCCTCTCCATCTGGCCCAGTCCACCATGATGATTTCTTGCAGCAACAATTCATCTCTTGTGAACCTGCCAGACAAACATCTTAGGTTCCGCACTTTTACAACTTCCACTTCTTTTGTGTCTTGTGCAGTAAAGTCAGTAGGTATGTGAGTTGCCCCCTGTATGTAGGATCCCCTGCTGTGCCTCCATATAGTAATAATTCCTCTTTGCCCCCCCCCCCCATAGTATTAATCCTCCCTGTGCTCCCCCCATAGTAATAATCCCCCATGGTTTGTTCACATATAGTAATAAACCCACCTGTGCAGTCCCCATAGTAATACCCCCTGTGCCCTTCCCCCATAGTAATAATCCCCCCTGTGCTCTTCCCCCATAGTAATAAGCCCCCCCTGTGCTCCCCCACCCATAGTAATAAGCCCCCCTGTGCTCCCCCACCCATAGTAATAAGCCCCCCTGTGCTCCCCCACCCATAGTAATAAGCCCCCCTGTGCTCCCCCAACCATAGTAATAAGCCCCCCGTGCTCCCCCACCCATAGTAATAAGCCCCCCGTGCTCCCCCACCCATAGTAATAAGCCCCCCTGTGCTCCCCCACCCATAGTAATAAGCCCCCCGTGCTCCCCCACCCATAGTAATAAGCCCCTCTGTGCTCCCCCACCCATAGTAATAAGCCCCCCTGTGCTCCCCCATAGTAATAAGCCCCCCTGTGCTCCCCCACCCATAGTAATAAGCCCCTCTGTGCTCCCCCACCCATAGTAATAAGCCCCCCTGTGCTCCCCCATAGTAATAAGCCCCCCTGTGCTCCCCCATAGTAATAAGCCCCATGTGCTCCCCCACCCATAGTAATAAGCCCCATGTGCTCCCCCACCCATAGTAATAAGCCCCCCTGTGCTCCCCCACCCATAGTAATAAGCCCCCCTGTGCTCCCCCACCCATAGTAATAAGCCCCCCTGTGCTCCCCCACCCATAGTAATAACCCCCCCTGTGCTCCCCCACCCATAGTAATAAGCCCCCCTGTGCTCCCCCACCCATAGTAATAAGCCCCCCTGTGCTCCCCCACCCATAGTAATAAGCCCCCCTGTGCTCCCCACCCATAGTAATAAGCCCCCCTGTGCTCCCCCACCCATAGTAATAAGCCCCCCTGTGCTCCCCCACCCATAGTAATAAGCCCCCCTGTGCTCCCCCACCCATAGTAATAAGCCCCCCATGCTTTGTCCACACAAAAAAAACCAAACCATTATACTCACCTTGTTCCAGTATACAGCAGGTCCCTCTCTTCTCCAGCCTGCGAGGAGCAGGCCGCCGTCACCCCTGCACACATCTTCTCTCTTCAGCAGGCGCAGTGATAGGACGTCATTGCGCCTGCTCAGGGAGAAGATGTCTGTAGCGGCCTGCAGAGTGCTCGGCAGGGTCCGGCCGGTCCATGGGGGGCGGAGCTACGTTCGGGCAGGGGCGGAGCTACGTTCGGGCGGCGGGGCGGAACAACGTTCGGGCACCAGTCTTGCCCTGTGATGGGGCACAGAGGCAGGGTGTCACAAAGCTAGGTGATGGGGTGAGCGGGCGGGCGGCCGGGGTGCGCGCAGCTCAGTGGAGCCACCAGCGCCCCCTAGCTGTCGGCGCCCTGTGCGGTCGCCCGGCCCGCCCGCCTCTAGAAATGGCCCTGAGTGTACAGCACAGATGTTTTGGTCCCATTCATGTAAATAAGACACCACCCCCAACCCATGGCATTGGAATAATGAACAGTACATATAATTCTTTTTTGTTGCACCCTGAAATAATTATAGACCCCCAAACTAATAGACTCCCCACAAAAACACAGATTCCAGGGCTCATCCCCCTTGATATAGACCCCAGACTGTCTTTAAACACAGACCAGACAAGCCTCTATATACTGTACAGACCCCATATCTCCAAAATAAGGACCTCAGACCAGGCTATCCTTTAAATACAGACCCCAGACCAGACTATCCCCTAAATACAGACCCCAGACCAGACTATCCCCTAAATACAGACCCCAGACCAGACTATCCCCTATATACAGACCCCAGACCAGACTATCCCCTAAATACAGACCCCAGACCAGACTATCCCCTAAATACAGACCCCAGACCAGACTATCCCATAAATACAGACCCAGACCAGACTATCCCCTAAATAAAGACCCCAGACCAGACTATCCCATAAATACAGAGCCCAGACCAGACTATCCCCTAAATACAAACCCCAGACCAGACTATCCCCTATATACAGTCCCCAGACCAGACTATCCCCTAAATACAGAGCCCAGACCAGACTATCCCATAAATACAAACCCCAGACCAGACTATCCCCTAAATACAGACCCCAGACCAGACTATCCCCTAAATACAAACCCCAGACCAGACTATCCCCTAAATACAGACCCCAGACCAGACTATCCCATAAATACAGACCCCAGACCAGACTATCCCCTAAATACAGACCCCAGACCAGACTATCCCCTAATTACAGTCCTCAGACCAGACTATCCCCTAAATACAGAGCCCAGACCAGACTATCCCCTAAATACAAACCCCAGACCAGACTATCCCCTAAATACAGACCCCAGACCAGACTATCCCATAAATACAGACCCCAGACCAGACTATCCCCTATATACAGACCCCAGACCAGACTATCCCCTAAATACAGAGCCCAGACCAGACTATCCCATAAATACAGACCCCAGACCAGACTATCCCCTAAATACAAACCCCAGACCAGACTATCCCCTAAATACAGACCCCAGACCAGACTATCCCATAAATACAGACCCCAGACCAGACTATCCCCTAAATACAGACCCCAGACCAGACTATCCCCTAAATACAGACCCCAGACCAGACTATCCCCTATATACAGTCCCCAGACCAGACTATCCCCTAAATACAGACCCCAGACCAGACTATCCCATAAATACAGACCCCAGACCAGACTATCCCCTAAATACAGACTCCAGACCAGACTATCCCCTAAATACAGACCCCAGACCAGACTATCCCCTATATACAGTCCCCAGACCAGACTATCCCCTAAATACAGAGCCCAGACCAGACTATCCCCTATATACAGTCCCCAGACCAGACTATCCCCTAAATACAGAGCCCAGACCAGACTATCCCATAAATACAGACCCCAGACCAGACTGTCCCCTAAATACAGAGCCAGACCAGACTATCCCATAAATACAAACCCCAGACCAGACTATCCCATAAATACAGACCCCAGACCAGACTATCCCCTAAATACAGACCCCAGACCAGACTATCCCCTAAATACAAACCCCAGACCAGACTATCCCCTAAATACAGAGCCAGACCAGACTATCCCATAAATACAAACCCCAGACCAGACTATCCCATAAATACAGAGCCCAGACCAGACTATCCCCTAAATACAAACCCCAGACCAGACTATCCCATAAATACAGACCCCAGACCAGACTATCCCCTAAATACAGTCCTCAGACCAGACTATCCCCTATATACAGTCCCCAGACCAGACTATCCCCTATATACAGACCCCAGACCAGACTATCCCCTAAATACAGACCACAGACCAGACTATGCACTAAATAAAGACCCCAGACCAGACTATACCCTAAATACAGACTCCAGACCAGACTATCCCCTAAATACAGACTCCAGACCAGACTATCCCCTAAATACAGACTCCAGACCAGACTATGCACTAAATACAGACCCCAGACCAGACTTCCCCTAAATACAGACCCCAGACCAGACTATCCCCTAAATACAGACCCCAGACCAGACTATCCCCTAAATACAGAGCCCAGACCAGACTATCCCCTAAATACAGAGCCCAGACCAGACTATCCCCTAAATACAGAGCCCAGACCAGACTATGCACTAAATACAGACCCCAGACCAGACTATCCCCTATATACAGACCCCAGACCAGACTATCCCCTATATACAGACCCCAGACCAGACTATCCCCTAAATACAGACCACAGACCAGACTATGCACTAAATACAGACCCCAGACCAGACTATCCCCTAAATACAGACTCCGGACCAGACTATCCCCTAAATACAGACTCCGGACCAGACTATGCACTAAATACAGACCCCAGACCAGACTTCCCCTAAATACAGACCCCAGACCAGACTATCCCATAAATACAGACCCCAGACCAGACTATCCCCTAAATACAGACCCCAGACCAGACTATCCCCTCAATACAGACCCCAGACCAGACTATCCCCTCAATACAGACCCCAGACCAGACTATCCCCTAAATACAGAGCCCAGACCAGACTATCCCCTAAATACAGACCTTAGACCAGACTATCCCCTAAATACAGACCTTAGACCAGACTATCCCCTAAATACAGAGCCCAGACCAGACTATGCACTAAATACAGACCCCAGACCAGACTATCCCCTCAATACAGACTCCGGACCAGACTATGCACTAAATACAGAGCCCAGACCAGACTATCCCCTAAATACAGTCCTCAGACCAGACTATCCCCTATATACAGTCCCCAGACCAGACTATCCCCTCAATACAGACCCCAGACCAGACTGTCCCCTCAATACAGACCCCAGACCAGACTATCCCCTAAATACAGACCTTAGACCAGACTATCCCCTAAATACAGACCTTAGACCAGACTATCCCCTATATACAGTCCCCAGACCAGACTATCCCCTCAATACAGACCCCAGACCAGACTGTCCCCTCAATACAGACCCCAGACCAGACTATCCCCTAAATACAGACCTTAGACCAGACTATCCCCTAAATACAGACCTTAGACCAGACTATCCCCTATATACAGTCCCCAGACCAGACTATCCCCTCAATACAGACCCCAGACCAGACTGTCCCCTCAATACAGACCCCAGACCAGACTATCCCCTAAATACAGACCCCAGACCAGACTATGCACTAAATACAGACCCCAGACCAGACTATCCCCTAAATACAGACCCCAGACCAGACTATCCCCTAAATACAGACCCCAGACCAGACTATGCACTAAATACAGACACCAGACCAGACTATCCCCTAAATACAGACCCCAGACCAGACTATCCCCTAAATACAGAGCCCAGACCAGACTATCCCCTAAATACAGACCCCAGACCAGACTTCCACTAAATACAGACCCCAGACCAGACTATCCCTTATATACAGACCCCAGACCAGACTATCCCCTAAATACAGACCCCAGACCAGACTATGCACTAAATACAGACCCCAGACCAGACTATCCCCTAAATACAGACCCCAGACCAGACTATCCCCTAAATACAGACCCCAGACCAGACTATGCACTAAATACAGACCCCAGACCAGACTATGCACTAAATACAGACCCCAGACCAGACTTCCCCTAAATACAGACTCCAGACCAGACTATCCCCTAAATACAGACCCCAGACCAGACTATGCACTAAATACAGACCCCAGACCAGACTATCCCCTCAATGCAGACTCCGGACCAGACTATGCACTAAATACAGAGCCCAGACCAGACTATCCCCTAAATACAGTCCTCAGACCAGACTATCCCCTATATACAGTCCCCAGACCAGACTATCCCCTATATACAGACCCCAGACCAGACTATCACCTCAATACAGACCCCAGACCAGACTATCCCCTAAATACAGAGCCCAGACCAGACTATCCCCTAAATACAGACCCCAGACCAGACTATCCCCTATATACAGAGCCCAGACCAGACTATCCCCTAAATACAGAGCCCAGACCAGACTATCCCCTAAATACAGACCCCAGACCAGACTATCCCCTAAATACAGAGCCCAGACCAGACTATCCCCTAAATACAGAGCCCAGACAGATACTCACTTCTCCCCTGATCTCTTCCTGATCTCCTGATCCCCTCACCCCCTGTGCTATTGTGAACAATGTAGCAGAACACCCGGGAATGAGGAGGCTGCAGGAGCGGGAGAATCACTTGTTGTGGGAGAGTTGGGAATATATATAGGAGATAATACGGAATATTAGAGGGGCAGATATTTCCCAATCATTTCTAGTTCCCCCCCCCCTCCCCCCAATTGAGACTCCGCTCAGCGGTCGCATTAACTCTTTCTGCCGCACTAATTGGGAGATAATATTGAAATAATAAATAAAATTCTTTTGGCAGGAAAAGTAATTGGGAAGCGACGTGATATCTGACATGAATCCAAGTCCTGCGATCTTCCTGGGATGGAGATTGTTTGGCGGGTGGTGGAGCGGGCCGAGGGTGGCGGGTTCTATCACCTGACCGCCCTGACTCACAAACACAATTAACAGTTCTTGTCCCTCGGAGATTCAGGTGACACTGTTTACTGACTGGGTGTGAAATCCCTATTACTCTACTGTCAATTAGAACAGACAGTCGGCTCTCGTTTATTTTTAGCCGGTGAATCATTTATTTATATATTTTTTTTACAGTATTCGGTTTAAAGGGGCTGTCCACTAGCTATAAAAACATGGCTGCTTTCTTCCAAAAACAGCGCCACCCTTGTCCACAGGTTGTGTTTGGTATTGCAGCTTAGATCCATTTACTTCTATGGAGTTTTCTGAAATTCCGTAAGCATCCCGTGGACAAGAGTGGTGCCGTTTTTGGACGGAAGCAGCTATATTTTTTTCTAGTGCACTTAGATTTTTGCTATTGTCAGAGACCAGTGCATTGTGGGAGTTCAGAGGAAGGTCAGAGCAGTTAGAGCTCAGGTCACATGACTGAATACAGAGGAGGCGCCAGCAGAATTTTTTCAGTCATAGTGGCTGAACCTGGTATTGCAGCTTGTCCTATTTACTTCAATGGGCCAAAGTGCCCCATCAGGTTCTGATGCTACCCAACGTTCCTGGTAGGAAGTTAAGAGCTCATACAAGTGCGGAAGCCTCTACAGTTATTGAGGTCTCAGGACTAGAGATGAGCGAATTTGCCGAAGTTCGGGTTCGTATGAACCTGAACTATCGGCTTCTGATTCCCGCTGTCTGCAGCCTCCGTGAACAGGGTGGATACAGCCGGTGGACCGCCTGGAAAACTGGGATATAGCCTATGCCCACTGGCGGAACTACCGCCGTAGCAGCCGTAGCGGCTGCTACGGGGCCCCGCCGCATGAGGGGCCCGTGACGCGGGCCCCTGGGGCTTACATATCCTGCAGCACCCGGCGGCTGAGCATGCCTCCCGGGTGCTGTAGCCGGGGGCCGGTCCCGTGCTCCTCCCGACCCGGAGACTCCTTTCCCCAACCATAGGGAAAAGGAGTCACTGGGCCAGGAGGAGCACGGGACCGGTCCACAGCGCTCCTGTCACCCCCTGTCTGATGCGCGGCTGCCGTCTGATGCCGCGTCCTAGCCCCGGCAGCGCGCGTATCATAGAGTTCTGTGTGGGCTTGTGCTGCGGTTCAACTTCCGGCACAGAGACGTGTGCCGGAAGTCACGGCCACAGGCCCACACAGAACTCTATGATACGCGCGCTGCCGGGGCTAGGACGCGGCATCAGACGGCAGCCGCGCATCAGACAGGGGGTGACAGGAAAAAGGCTCGACGGGGGAGCGTGTTGTTAGGTGAGTTTTTTTTTCTTTTTTTTAAACTTACTTTCCTCGGAAGGGGGCATCTATAAGGAAGGGGGGGGGGGGGAAGAGAGGGGGGCAACTATATGGAAGGGGGGGAGAGAAGGGGGCATCTATAAGGAAGGGGGGGGAGAGAAGGGGGCATCTATAAGGAAGGGGGGGGGAGAGAAGGGGGCATCTATAAGGAAGGGGGGGGGGAGAGAGGGGGGCATTTATAAGGAAGGGGGGGAGAAGAGAGGGGGGCATCTATATGGAAGGGGGGAAGAGAGGGGGGCATCTATATGGAAGGGGGGAAGAGAAGGGGGCATCTATAAGGAAGGGGGGGGAAGAGAGGGGGGCATCTATAAGGAAGGGGGGAGAAGAGAGGGGGGCATCTATATGGAAGGGGGGGAAGAGAGGGGGGCATCTATATGGAAGGGGGGGAAGAGAAGGGGGCATCTATAAGGAAGGGGGGGGAGAGAGGGGGGCATCTATAAGGAAGGAGGGGGGGCATCTATAAGGAAGGGGGGGGGAAAGAGAGGGGGGCATCTATAAGAAAGGGGGGGGGGGAAGAGAGGGGGGCATCTATACGGAAGGGGGGGAAGAGAAGGGGGCATCTATAAGGAAGGGGGGGGAGAGAAGGGGGCATCTATAAGGAAGGGGGGGCAAGAGAAGGGGGCATCTATAAGGAAGGGGGGGGGGGAAGGGAAGGGGGGGAAGAGAAGGGGGCATCTATAAGGAAGGGGGGGGAGAGAAGGGGGCATCTATAAGGAAGGGGGGGCAAGAGAAGGGGCCATCTATAAGGGGGGACACCATAGGGGGAGAGCAGGCCATCTATAAGGGGAGAACATAGGGGGAGAGGGGGACAACATAGGGGGAGAGGGGGATATAAACGTACAACATTGGGGGAGAGGGGAACATCTATAAGGGGACAATAAAGGGGGAAAGTGGGCCATCTATAGGGGGGGCAACATAGGGGACCATCTATAAGGGGACAACATGGGGGGGCATCTATAAGGGGGACAGCGGGGGGGGGGGGCAACATAAGGAAGCTATCTATAAGGAGGGGCGACAGAGAGGAGGGCCATATACTAAAATGGGATCACATAGAGTCAGCCTACCCACTAAATGTGGGTGTAAAGGGGCCAATACAGATGTGCAGTTGGTAGAGATGAGGATGGTGACTAATGTGTGAGGAGCCTAATATGTCTGTCTGGCAGATTCTGTGGATTCGTGGCCCGGAAAGGTTCTCATAACGGCCCAGGGCAGATGGAAAAGAAAATGAAAAGGGAAGAACTCCGATCAGAGAAGACGTCTCCTGTAAGTTACCTGATGTAACTGTACTGTAATTTATATGGTGTACAGAACCTGTGTAGAGCTGAGTGTGTTGATGGCGTAGTGGTCGATCGAGAGGGGGTGGGGCCCCAATCAAAAGTTTGCTATGGGGCCCAGCCATTTCTAGTTACGCCCCTGCCTATGCCAATGTCTGTATCCCAGTTTTCCAGGCGGTCCTCCGGCTGTATCCACCCTGTTCACCGAGGCTGCAGACAGCGGGAATCAGAAGCCGATAGTTCAGGTTCATACGAACCCGAACTTCGGCAAATTCGCTTATCTCTAGTCAAGAGTCAAAACCCCTCTGATCTGGTATTAAGGTCTATCGTAGGTAGAGGGCACCAATAAAATATCCCAAACAAACCCTCTAACTTCTACTTTAAGGACATAAAAAGGCAGAAAGAGGAGGGAAAATCTTTTGTTCTTTTATATTAAGTATTTTTGCCCAATTAAAAAATAATCAATACAAAAAAAAACAACATTTCTATAGAAGAACCAATGGTGGCAAAAACCTCAATGCTGTCCAGTATGAACCACTGGTGTTACATGGACAATCTCCCAGCAGTGCTCTCTTGAAGTGAAGACTCTTTACACCCTGTTGTGATATGTGTAAGTAATGAAGAGATTCTGTAACGTGTGACCTCAAGACCCAGCATGGTATTGAAGAAAACTCCAAAAAGTGTGGGGGGCGGGGGCCTTCATCACTGGTGAAACAAGTATTTACAATGGGGCTTCATATGAAGCCAAGATAAGAGGATCACATATGGACAATGCAATGAGAGGACGCTAAAAGTTGAAAAAACTAATCAATTTGGTTTGGCCAATCCAAAATTTTTGAGGTTTGTTTCAGATGAATCGTTCAAATTTGAGGCCAACATAGAGGAAGAGGTGGATCAAAGAAGTGGCGTTGCAGATACCTTGCATTTACCTGAAGAAGAGATTGTTTGGATCTCGAAACGTGTCGTTCTGTGCCAATAAATATCCAATTTATCTTCATGCTGAGTGCAATACCATCTCTTCGGTCCACCTCTTTCTCCACATTCCATTTGATACTGGTGAAGGTGTTCCGAACGGTGAGGATAGCATCAGCGGGTCATCACATTGCAGTTACTATGGATCATTCTGTATACCTGTCTAGGTGTTGTGCCCTTGTACCTTCTCACCTGCACTCACCACGTGTGTCCCTGCTCATGAGCACTTACTCCTCCTTATTCTACTAGTCCTACATAGCTGCACATCTCCTGTCTTGTCCATCATGTTCCATCGGGAACCCTACTGTCTTGTAGGACAAACCTAAGAGACCTCAGAGCTTCATTGTCAACTTTTCGAGGCAGTTGGGACCCAATCAAATCTATCAAATTTTGGTAAATTTGCTCATCTCTATTATTCCATGTATCCATTTGCTATTGGGAAAATGTAGTCACTCTTATCCCCCGTGAACTCCAAACAATCCCTTATGCCAATGTTTTTGTCACACTTACTTTTCACCTGTTGACTCATGGTGACTCAAAAAGATAATTGAAGGAGTCTGATGTGTTCGGCAGATGGCCAATGGTAATTACCGTTATTGAAAAAATCCGAAAAAATTATACGACCAGCTCGAAAGATATGTAGAGAGACTCGGATCATTAAGCCTCCATGTCCCTGTAGATAATGGAATCTTTGGTCAATCATTAGATGTCAGGACCAGGGAACAGAACGTACAACTTTTTGTTTCTTGGGTAAGTCACATCTACAATTACGGGTGAAATTGGATTTAAAAATATCCGTAATTCAGGGCTACAATGGGAGCGCATTAACTCAGCAATGAGGTCGTGATTTATAAGCCTGGCGTTCCTGCCCAGCAGTGCCAGCTAGGTTACTACGTGGCCAGGATATGATTCATTAATAGGAACCTGACTCAGTCAAAGCGCCTTGTTCTGTTTTTAGGCTCATCTGTAATTATCGCCTGCAGTTCAATTTTTTTTTTCATCTTTGATTCAGGGCTCGGAGATAAGAAAATCAATGTATCGGACCAGGCGAGGGTGAGTAATCCAAGAGCAATGCTGATTAATGGGACTACGATGCATTGAGTTCCTTGTATTACAAGTTAACTGGTGGCAGAGAAAAAAAAAAGACGTCCTGTCCTAGAGTTATTAGACCGAGGTAGGTACGAGGCCATGGACTCAAAAACAGGTCAACATCGGCATGAACTACAGTATATATGTTCCTCTACTTTCTACTGATCTTTGTAGCCAACAGTCAGGAGATGAATAGAGTGATCTGCCTAGTTCTGCCTACGTCAGCCAATCGAAAGAACTTGGTGGGAAAGTTGAGGCTTCTTCTTGTAACCCCAAGGGCAGGACTCTGTTTCTTCATTGAAGCTTTCCCTGTGGGTTCCTTGTTTCACCTTACAAAGAGTATAGGATCATAATGAGACAAGGGTACCGAAGAGCAAGCCCCTGTAGAAAGAAAGGTTTGTGCAGGTGGAGATATCCATGGGGAGAAGGATCTAGAATGGTTGGATCTGTTTTAGTCTGTTGGACCTCATCAACAAGATCTGGGATCACTATGTGAGATGATGAAGAAGTAGAAGAGGAGAGTAGACCTTACTAGCTCAATGGGGTTTTTACAGGTGATGGGCGTCCTTGTTGCTCCTACTACCTGGGCTTGTGCGGGTGACAATATACATTGACGACCTTTCATGAACAGATCAGTTTCATCGAGGTCTGGTTGAACTATGTGAGATGATCAAGCAAGTGTGGAGAGAGTGAACCGCATAGCATCAGCCAAATGGGGTCACTTTGCATGGTAATTCATGGGTGGTTGATTCTCTGACCCTGTGAATGGACTTGTGTAGGTTGACAATATCCATGGAGGACAAGGATGGGACAACTTCCCTTATAGGGTCCATAACAACCACCTTGGCTGCCTCTATGGTATGCTCTTCTGCCCAAGATACCAGTGACCGATTTATGACCTTTTGTGGGCAGATCCGTTTCGATCTGCTTAGACTCCTCAAAGTTCATAGTTGAGAACAGGGAGGGCTCTGTGACAAAAGATAATGGAGTCCTTTGAGGGTAGGGGACCATTATAAAATGGACCACAAATGGTGTTGCTCCTCTTACCCTATGCTATAGGAACCTTGTTCAGGTCGGCAGTATCTATAAAAAGTATTGGGTAACCTGGACAACTTTCTTCTAGGAACTTTAAACAGTCAACTTGGCTTCTTCCATGGTATGGACCAAACTTTTGTCAGCAGATCTGTTTTGGTTTGTCCGATTGTATTGGATTCCATTGGGTTGTCATGTGACGGAATATGACCATGATGGTCCCATCCTTCATATCACCGACTGCCCCTCCATACTTTACTGACTTGTTTTTAGGTCCCTCTCATGGTCATAGTAAGAAAAATTCTCTTCTTTTTTAGGAAAGTGACATTTGCTCCAAACTTATTGAACAAGTGAAACGGGACGTGAACATAAGTGACGGAGAGGAGGAAAGTACAGACTCACGGTAGATAAAGTCATTGAACCTTATATAGTCTGGGATCCGTGTCTAACCATTGCCTCTAATTCTCCAGTCTGATACATTACAGCTCCTTGGCCAAAGACAGAGGGAAGAGCAAAGGAAGACGAGAGGAAAACATGAGTAAGATGCAGTCAAGGAAAGATGGTGATGAACAGAAAGAATGGGCCAAAGCCAAGGAAAAGGTTAGAGACAGGATGACCATGAGGAAGGTTCAACTTTTAAATTTTTTTTAAATTTTATGATTATGAAGGGTTGATAGAAATGAGGGGTCACAGCATTGGCAAATAACCCACTTTGTCCCGTAGTCTTTTCAACCCAACAAAATTTCAACCCAACTACAAAATTTCCATAAGATGGTAATAAAATTGGGCACTGCCATGGGCCCAGCATTACCCTCACCTCAGTCCCAGACATTGGGCCTGGTTGTGGACCCCACAACTGCAAGTCACTTTGGTGACATCACCAAACTGATGTAATGATGTCACTAGCCCCGACCTTAGGCCAGGCTCTCTGACTCCACCCCTATTTGTTGCCCTTTAAACCTTGTACAGTATTTTACCTTTCTACTAGAATTCATTGGAGACTTCCGTTTTATTGTTATATTTACCATCTAAACAGGTAGAAGAATTTCTGGACTTTCCTGGAGTCATGGCTGCTATGGCTTATAGGTAAGATCTACTAAATGTGTCCAGGCTACCACTGTTGTCCTCAGGCAGGATCTGGTATTGCAGTAAATACCAGTCACCCCCTATTGGCTTTATTATGTATTGTCAGACTGTAAAATAGTGTAAATTTCTTCACAATTTAGAAATCAAGAAAAATCCAAAGGGTCTTCAAGGAATTCCTCAAGGAATGGCGGAGGATTAGCGTCTCGGGGTGAGCCAGTGAGTATACAGCCTTAAAAAATTATAAGAGTCCTATAGATCTCCTGTATATAGTGATATGGAGAATACTGGTATAACCTGGGTATCTTGTGTATATAATTATATATGTGCAACTGGTATAACCTGGTATCTCATGTATATAATTATATATGTGCAGCTGGTATAACCTGGGTGTCTCCTGTATATAATTATATATGTACAGCTGGTATAACCTGGGTATATACTGTATATAATTATATATGTACAGCTGCTATAACCTGGGTATCTCTTGTATATAATTATATGTACAGCTGGTATAACCTGGGTATATACTGTATATAATTATATATGTACAGCTGGTATAACCAGAGTATATACTTATATATGTACAGCTGGTATAACCTGGGTATATACTGTATATAATTATATATGTACAGCTGGTATAACCTGGGTATATACTGTATATAATTATATATGTACAGCTGGTATAACCTGGGTATATACTGTATATAATTATATATGTACAGCTGCTATAACCTGGGTATATACTGTATATAATTATATATGTACAGCTGCTATAACCTGGGTATCTCTTGTATATAATTATATGTACAGCTGGTATAACCTGGGGATCTTCTGTATATAATTATATATGTACAGCTGGTATAACCAGAGTATATACTGTATATAATTATATATGTACAGCTGGTATAACCTGGGTATATACTGTATATAATTATATATGTACAGCTGATATAACCTGGGTATCTCCTGTATATAATTATATATGTACAGCTGGTATAACCTGGGTATCTCCTGTATATAATTATATATGTACAGCTGGTATAACCTGTGTATATACTGTATATAATTAAATATGTACAGCTGGTATAACCTGGGTATATACTGTATATAATTATATATGTACAGCTGATATAACCTGGGTATCTCCTGTATATAATTATATATGTACAACTGGTATAACCTGGGTATATACTGTATATAATATATATGTACAGCTGGTATAGCCTGGGTATATAATGTATATAATTATATATGTATAGCTGGTATACCCTGGGGATCTCCTGTATATAATATATATGTACAGCTGGTATACCCTGGGTATATACTGTGTATAATTATATATGTACAGCTGGTATAACCTGGGTATATACTGTATATAATATATATGTACAGCTGGTATAACCTGGGTATATACTGTATATAATATATCTGTACAGCTGGTATACCCTGGGTATATACTGTGTATAATTATATATGTACAGCTGGTATAACCTGGGTATACACTGTATATAATTCTGTAGTGTATGTACAGGATAGGAGTGCTGTGAGGTCGTATAAGGTGAGGTCTCTGATGCTGAGGACGTCCCCCGGGGGGCTGTTCACGGCCGGACAGACTGGGGAAGGTTTCCAGACGCTGATTCCTCTGACCGGGATGCTAATTTGGAGTAATAAGCAGAAATTAAATGATATCAGCATTTTGCGCTTCGTGTTCATCAGCCGTAATTCCAGCTCTTAATCGGATCATGTGTCTGACTTATTACCATGAATTATGAGAACACCTGCAAACGTTTACTCCGGGACCCATATGGTCATAGCAGGATAACGTGACTCCGCTCATGGGTGATGGCGCTGATCACCATCTACAAATCTCACACCAGGATGGAGCTGCCCTTTAAGTTCTCATGACAAATCGCTGCAAAATAGTGTAACACAGAATAATAGCTTATTCTCCATTCACCTCCAGAGCTGCATTCAAAATTCTGCTGGTTGCTGTTGGAAACAATGAACAGTGAATGCAGCTTTGGGTGTGAATGTAGTGAATAGTTATACCCTGGTTACCTATGATCTTGTACTGAACGTACTGAAAAAAATCTGAGTAACAGGGCGACCTAGGATGGGGATGGGGATTGGCAGCACGGCGAGTTGTGGTTGCTATGGATATGTCGGCTGAAGACTCCGACCCTTAATATAACCGCAGATTATAACCGCAGTCATCTCAAGATAGAATTAGCAAGAACTAAGACAACACAGGACAACGCCACTATTCTCTACGGCGCTTTGTGTATATAGCAACATGTATATGTATATTTATATGTAAGCCTCGCCCATACATATGCAAGCCCCACCCATTCTACAGGAAGCTCCCAAACTGGAGTCTGTATTAGCTTAAGGGGTCCGGTCTGGGGTCTGTATTAGATTAGGGGTCTGGTCTGGAGTCTGTATTAGCTTAAGGGGTCCGGTCTGGGGTCTGTATTAGTTTTGGGGTCTGGTCTGGGGTCTGTATTAGTTTAGGGGTCTGGTCTGGGGTCTGTATTATTTTAGGGGTCTGGTCTGGGGTCTGTATTGGTTTAGGGGTCTGGTCTCGAGTCTGTATTAGTTTAGGGGTCTGGTCTGGGGTCTGTATTAGTTTAGGCGTCTGGTCTGGGGTCTGTATTAGTTTAGGGGTCTGGTCTGGGGTCTGTATTGGTTTAGGGGTCCGGTCTGGGGTCTGTATTAGTTTAGGCGTCTGGTCTGGGGTCTGTATTAGTTTAGGGGTCTGGTCTGGGGTCTCTTTTAGTTTAGGGATCTTGTCTCGGGTCTTTGTTAGTTTAGGGGTCTGGTCTGGGGCCTGTATTAGTTCAGGGGTCTGGTCTGGGGTCTGTATTAGTTTAGGGGTCTGGTCTGGGGTCTGTATTAGTTTAAGGATCTGGTCTGGGGTCTTTGTTAGTTTAGGGATCTGGTCTGTGATCTTTATTATTTTAGGGTTCTGGTCTGGGATCTGTATTAGTTTGACAGGGCACAGGTAGACATCATCCTCTGCCACTTGCCGTCCCTTTTCACAGAATCTCTCGGTTGAATCTCAGAAGTTGGCAGGAATGTTAGACTCCAGGAGAAGATATAACCGGGCTCTCTCGTTGGCTTGGTGAGGGTTGGCAGCAGTACATGGTACACTGGTTGGTTTTATCAGTGTGCGGTGTTTAGCAGCTGGTAAGCCCCTGACTCCCGGCATTCAGTAGTGTCAGCAGCTGGTAAGCCATCCAGTAGTGCCAGCAGCTGCTCCTCTTCCGTCAGGCCGGGATCAGGTGCCCCGGGGCAGATTGCAGAAGACTTAACATCGCTGTCTCGGGGGATTAGACCTTGTGCCAACCATGGGGGCTCCCTCAAGGCAAAGAATACATCCCTGGCACCTGATGATTTGCCGTCACAGTGTGACTATAATCGGGAAAAAAAGCACAAACACAAATCTGATGGATGAATTCCCAATGTGTTCTGGTCAGTGCATCGTATTACTCCCCAGCCCTAAGGAAGGGAGGCTTAAAGGGATATGAACTCGTTGGTAAAGGTGGAGAGCAGAAATGCCACACTGCCTTGGCAATGGTAGCTAGATACAAAGCTAAGGTGGCAAAACTAATATATGCCCCATAACCCGGCCTTGGGTACTGGCTGAGATCCAGCTCCTCCTTAATGGAGCCATAGCTCTCGGAGGTAATGTGTCTCGACTAAGATTTGTGCCAAGTAATGTGTGACATATCATAGATGGCTACAAGGTATACTTGTCATTCTAGAGGAAGTCCATCTCGTCCAATCCTTACCGATTTCAAATTAGTGTTGAGTGAACTTGCCGGAAGTTCAGGTTTGGCAGAATCCGAACACTCGGCATTTGACTCCCGGCGTCTAGAGAAGTTGCCGCCCTACGGAGTCATGGAAAACATGCAGGACTAGGGCTGCATCCAACTTCTCAAGCCATCGGGAATGAAAGGTCAAAGGCCAGGTTCAGACGAATGTTGCCAAATCCAAACTTTCAGCAAGGTCACTCAACCCTAATGACCACCACAAAACACCTTCCATGTAACATATAACTTTCATATTCCCTCTCTGGACCCCAAGTAAAGTTTTTTAATAAATCAACCATTTTAGAAACTTGCAAAAGAGTCCACGGAGTCTCATATAAGAGTATCGAAACCCAGGGCTAGCCAGATATCCCTCCAATGAAGGACCTAGCAAGGCTTTGGTACCACCAAAACCACCATATTAAGTGATCCTTTCAGTCAATATCCAACTCATTTACAAGTCTGAAGATATGACAAGGGAAAAACCAGAGCCAGGTATCCACAGACAGCTGTTTCAGGTCGTTGCCCCTCATCGGTGTGGAGCAGGGTTCTGGCTAGGCGGGAGCAATGCCTAGTAGATGATTAAGCCAAAAAAAAATCACTGATCTCAGGGAGATCATCTAAAATATCAGCTCTTCTTTAGTTGGTCTCCCTAAATAATCATGCAAACTTAGTGCAGAGAACTCCATAGTGTGACTGCTCTTACAGTAAAGAATCCTTCCACAATGTGAGAATTGTGAGACCACAGGAGATTCTCTAGAGTCTTGGTAAAGGTCTTGTATGGCTTCCTGTTGTACTGATTGTAGTTATAGCACTTAGCATTTCATTATTGTCATTTCCAGGAGCCCATTCCCAACACCAGACACAACGCCATCTTCCTGAGAGACCATGAAAAGGCCGCTGAGGCGGTACGGCGAAATCCACAGAAGAGCAAACAACCTTCAGCAGTGGACTCTCATCAGCCTGCCACAAAATCCAGAGACCATGGTACAAAGAAGGTGGAGAAATCCAACAGCCATGTAGACAACATAGTAGCGGAGTCCGATACTGGCACCCAAAGATGAAACATTTTTGAGCCTCATCGACCTCTCTCTGCACCCGGCTCGATTACTATGGATGCTCAGTTACAATGTAACCATCTGACGACACATCTCAGAGAATGTTTCATGGCATCTACCTGGACTCGAGGAGTAGCACATCATGTAGATTGCCAGCTCAGTCAGATTATTCTAATGATACATTTAGATGGAGAATCCCTTTAAATGTAATAAACACAATCATTTGCATATAAAGTTGGGACTTTCTTATTTTTTCAGACAGTGGCTGACACAGTACAACCAGCTGACAGCATGTTGTGGAATCAAGAATCCATAGAGGCAGTCAGAACTGACCCCATCGGAATCATCCTTCCTCATGGGAGGAGTTATTCTGTTATTTCACAGATGACATCATTTTGCTTCCTCATGGGTGGAGTTATTTTGTTTCTTCATGGGTGGTGTCCTGCCTCTTCATGGGTCGGGTCATTCTGCTTCCTTATAGGTCATGTCAGTATGCTTCCTCATGTTTGAAGTCACCCTGTTTCTTCATGGGTAGGGTCGTTTTGCATTCTTCTGGGTGGGGTCATTGTGCATCCTCTTGGGTGGGGTCGTTCTCCTTTCTCATGTGTAGGGTCATTGTGCTTCCTCATGAGTGGAGTCAGTCTGCTTCTTTATAGGTAGGTCGTTCTGCTTCCTGATGGGTGTGGTCAGTCTGCTTTTTTATATCTGGGGTCATTCTGCTTTCTTATGGGTGTGGTCATTTTGCTTTCTCATGGGTGGGATCATTCTGCTATCTCATGGGTGTGGTCATTGTGATTCCTCATGGGTGGGGCCATTCTGCTTCCTCATGGATGGAATCATTCTGCTTCCTCATGGGTGGGATCATTCTGCTTTCTCATGGGTGGGATCATTCTGCTATCTCATGGGTGTGGTCATTGTGATTCCTCATGGGTGGGGCCATTCTGCTTCCTCATGGGTGGAATCATTTTGCTTCTTCGTGGATAGAGCAGTCGTGCTTCTTAATGGTTCCTCATGGGTGGAGTTATTCTGCTTCCTTCTTAGGCATTATTAATGTTTTGTAAATCATGTGTGATGCATAAAGCTGCTGGGCACTAACATTAGATGTGTCAGATAAAGGCTGTGTCTGATATTGCAGTTTAACTCCATTGAAGTGACCGAGGTTGAGCTGCAGTACCACACACAACCTGTGGACAGGTGTGGCGCTGTTTCATTGACAATGCATTTAATGACTTAAACCAACCTTTCCATTAAGAGGCTGATTGAATAAAACCATATCTCACAGTCTACTCTGGCAGGAAACTACAACATTCATCCCTGACGCCACCTACAGGCAACAGAAAACACGAAAAACATCAGATCTCACATTATGAAGCTTAATGCAGTTATAATGATAAGAGTCGGACAACATGACTATTAACCTGCATAATGTAAAATCGACATCCGTGATCATGTTAAAGCCCTGTGTCGGTAATCCCGGACCCTCTTGTGTGGATGATCTGTAATTTACTCCTTAAATCCTCTGTGCAATGATATAGCTGTCACTAATACCATTATTCCTGGAAAAGTCATTGCATTGATTAGATCTGTGATTAGGATGCAGCATCACGCACAGGTCGCTCTTCAGTTGTTTCCCGTCTTTCAAATCTCATTTCTCGACATTGGTTCTTAAAGGGGCCAAAGCCCAAAATTATCCGGATCATATAATTGATAGAATCTATTCTTATTTCCCATAATGCACTTATCCTGCATACAGACTCCAGAGCGGCATGCAAAATTCTGCCGATGTGCAGGAATCTAGCAGTTCATGTCTCACTGTTGCCCCCAATGGGCATGGACATTTTCTGCTGTTGTGCATTGGAAAGGGGCGGGGTTTATGCCTAACTACCCTAAAGTGGCTCCTCGGGGGCGTTTCTAATCTGATTTGATCCTGGATGGGATTGGAGCATAATGAACATTATATAAATTATAAAGTATTTGGTATGTTCCTTTATTCATCAGCACACTTCCCTACAGTTTTTTTCCTGCCTGAAACATTTGCAAAATCCAACATCGGGAAAACAATAGCGGAGTCGGAGAACGTCCCCGGCAATTATCGGAGAATTCTTCAGTATAATTAATATCAAGTAGAAATTTACACAACAGGAAGTGGCGAAATAATTACAGCTGCTGCTTCACCTTCCTGCGGATCAGAAGCCAAGAGAGTCATCAGGGCTTGGCTAGTAATGTACACATAACATGATTACTGCAGACCCCATTAGGGGGGGTAACTAGAGTTCTACAGCAAATTGTGGCCCCCTTCCCTGGTATTCCGGAACCCTCCCCACCTTTTCCTCACCTCCTGTACAAATTCTCCTTATATAAGACCCCAAACAATAATAGTAATTTGTGCTCCACTCATTACTAATTTCTAAAATTGTGCCCCTAAACAGTAATTTTTATCCCCCTTTTGTTAGTTAGGATCCATTTGAGCCCACACACAGCTGTTAGGCCCCCTATGTGCGACACATTACACATTAATAGTTAGCCCATGTCCCCACAAAATAGTTAGGTCCCCTTTGTTAACCTCACTCAAAAATGTAGTCAAGCCACTACTGGCCCCTCAAAATACTTAGGCCTCCCCACATAGTAGTTAGGCTACCACTTTGTGCTAATTCATAGTAGTTAGGTTATCCTTAAGACCCTAGACAATAGTTAGGCACCCCTTTGTGCCTTCACATACTAACAATAGTTAGGCCCTCTTTAAGCCCCCACACAATAGTTAGGCCTCCTTTGTGGATAGAGCCCCTTTGTCGCCCAACCCAGTAATTAGGTTCCCCTTTGTGCATCATTATACCACCTGTGCCAGATAATAGGGGATGGAGTTAGGGGCTTAAATAGAGACCTTAAGAAGGGTGAGGGAAACTACTTTTCTTGCTCCCCCCCCCCCTCCCCTCGACCCCCATTTACTTTTATAGCATGGTGATTACAGGGCAGGCAACTGAAAGAAAGTTACAGGTAAGTGAATAGAATATATGGAATACAAACCCATGTGTCAGTCTATACTTTAGACTGCATTCTATTCATGAACCAGAAAGCTCAGGATGAACTGTTAGAGAATTTTTCTAAATAAGGAGATCCTGTTGTGAATGGAATTATACAATGACATCTATAGCCAGTGATTATCATCAGGTATTAATGTTGTATTTGTGACTGCAATATAGAGCAGTTCCTTAAAGGCGTACTTCACTTTGGGGGATGTGACAACCATGGAACAATGAAGCCTGCCTGGTGATAAGGGGGCCATTTATTGGGCTATTGAGCAGGGATTATCAGGGGACGATCACTACTTCACTGCCTTTATGTGTCCTGGTTTACTTTGGCTTCAGTTTATTTGCAGTTCGGTTGCCAGTGACAACCTGAGCGTTATCAGCCACAGCCGCACAAGAATCAATATGCAAAGCTGCAAAAAAACACGAAAAAACTTCCCATTACTGGTGTAAAAATCGACATTCTGGGAGATTTTTTTTTAACACTGTATATTATGGATCCCTATCTTGTACGTCTCCAGCTCTTGCAAAACTACAATTCCCAGCATGCCCCCACAACCTAGATATGTATTACTGATCAGGAGGAATATTCTCCGACTGGAGCCACGTTTTATAACCTAATGATTACTATAATGATATTGTGTGTATTATTTATAGTCAGTCATGGGTCAGCAGCAGTCTTGCCCCCTGAATCGTGATGTTTATGGCGTTACGAACAGGACGCAGCTCCATAATGAGGGTGACATTAAACCTCGGCAGACAGGAATTTCCGAGTATTACTAAGTATTTAGAAAATCACAGCGGAAATATTACTGACCGTTTCCATTGAAGGGGTGAGTGCGGTTTGTTTTGGCGCCGGAGGTCGTGGTGGTGGCTTCTGTCTGATTACGGCTGGATAGGATATAAAATAATGGCTCATTATCGGAGGTTCCTGAAGGAGAATCTACATAGAAATGTCAGCGCCCCGGAGTCAGCTCTAAAAATATAAGCGCCCCCCCCTCAGTGTAACAGGTTGAGTTCCTTCCAGTCAAAACCTTCCAGCTCATTAGGAGAAGATCCGATATAGATAAATCTAATTAGTGCGACACTAGAGGATGACCCCCACATCCGCATCTATAGGGCGGCTGCATCAGGTGAATGTCTGGATAATTCACTGGGGTCACTGGTCTGACCAGGTCATAACATGTCCTGCGGTGTATAGAAAAAGAACCATCCCACCATCTATATCATGTCATCTGTCTATCGCCTATTATCTATATTTATCTCTTATTATCTATATCTATCAATCATATAACTATCTAGCTCCTATCTATTTATCTATCTGTCTCCTATCTATCTATCTACCTACCTATCTCCTATCTGTCTATCTATCAATCAATCATATATCTATCTTCTATCTATCTATCTATCTATCTCCTATCTATCTGTCTATCTATCTCCTATCTATCTATCTATCTATCTATCTCCAATTTATTTATATATCTATTTATCTATCTATCTCCTATCTATCTATCTATCTATCTATCTATCTATCTCCTATCTATCTATCTATCTATCTATCTATCTATCTATCTATCAATCTATCTATCTATTTACCCTGTAGCACTTCCCTCCATGGTTTCCTCATGGATTCTGTAACATTTTTGTAAATTACTTAATTTACCCTGGTTGTTAGGGGAATTATGTCTCTAGTAACAGCTAGCTCAGGACAGAACACATGAAGTGGGTGGGGCTTAGCATGTGCTGTGTGCCCAGTCTCCGCTGTATTCCACTTCCTGGTCAAAATGAGACATTGCTGGCTTAGCTGAGACACCGTTCCAACTGATATTCAAATTCACACTTTATCAGGTATTAATAAACATCTTCACTACAGACATTCATAAAAAAACAAATGAAATTCCGACGCATTTCGAATTAACGTTCCTATTCACAGCATAAGAACCATAAGAACCCTGACAGTTCAACATTTCATTCGGTTTTTTTATGTCCGATAAGGCATTAATTGAAGACCACCACTTTTCTTCGTTACGGATATACGCTGGGTATCGGCCCGACGGGTTTCCCTCGTGCACCACGATCCCTGGATACTAAACTGTAAGCTGAGACTTTATCTCTCCATGATTTGTGATCGGGGGGGCCGTGCTCTTTCAGGTCTCCTCTATAATTTGCTATATCCTCCGTATGACATGCAGATCTGAGCGCCGCGCTGTAAGGGACGTGTTCAAGCTGAGGAGTGCGAGAACATTGGCGCTCTTCACCGCCGCGTGTGCCCTCCTAGCCTGTACTTATCTGTGCCACATTCTCATCTCACTCCGGCTCTTGAACAAAGCTTTTCTCTTCCTCGAGTCCTGCCTGACGCAGCTGTGTTCCCAACATATTTAATTCATGACTCAATTATCGCTTCCATCTCCGAACAGCCGTCTCCGTCCCCGCCATGAGGGATCAGTGTCTGTGCCCGCTTATTTACAGAAGACGTAACCCCAATGTGAGGCGAACAGGTGGCAAACAACTGAAATGCCTCCACATCTAATAGAACAGTATAACATCTCCACACAACCAGCCCATAAAGGGTTAAAAAATAAGAGGATCATGGTGTTCAGACTGAAAAGAGAGTCTCTCTGTCTGGAGGACCCAGTTTGTCCATGTATTACACTGACATCCAGTGGATTCCAATGAGAATTGTGCAATACCTTATTCCACCCGTGGTGGCGCTGCAGGAAAGAAAAGGAAAAACTTGCAGCCAGGTTTAGGTAAAGATTACAGCTGATCTTAAAAAAAATAGTTAAAACCAACTGGTGTTAGAAAGTTGTAAAAATCCAGTCTTCCAGTACTTATCAGCTGCTGTATGTCCTGCAGGAAGGGGTGTATTCTCTCCAGTCTGACACAGTGCTCTCTGCTGCCATCTCTGTCCATGTCAGGAACTGTCCAGAGCAGCAGCAAATCCCCATAGAAAACCTCTCCTGCTCTGGACAGTTCCTGACATGGACAGTGGTGGCAGCAGAGAGCATTGTGTCAGACTGGAGAGAATACACCACTTCCTGCAGGACATACAGCAGCTGATAAGTACTGGAAGACTGGAGATTTGTATATAGAAATAAATACCAAATCTATATAACTTTTTGACACCAGTTGATTTGAAAGATTTTTTTTGCTGGAGTACCCCTTTAAATAATAGAATAGTTCTCTAATTAAAAAGGTCCTCTCTTCATCTGGAGGATTCGGCTTTTAACCTCAAATATCTTTGAGAGGAATAAATAAAATGTAAATATAGAGAGCCCTGACCCCCCTCAATACCATCATCAGTATGGAGATACAATGGAGTTTAGTCACTGACTTTAAGCGGCTGATACTTGTCTTGTTATTCTGTGACAGGAGGCTGTTACTGACCTCCTCCTGTTTATTATGTGTAGTTACACTCATTCACCTGTAGGGGGCGCTGCAGAGCCGCACTGATTCCCCCTTTCCCTATCACCATGGACAGGCAGATGGAAGCAGCAGATACGGCTGGTGACAATTACCGGCAGCCTCTTGTAGACTCCTCTAGCTTTTCTCTCGCCTCCTCTTATCTCCTATTATATTTGCTTGACATTTCAGGCCAATAAATTGTTCAGATGGCGGCGTGGTGGCTCCGTCCTGTTCTGACTATTAGTATCAATAGGAGAACAAGTTGTTTTGTTTTTTTCATATCATCTGAACAAGTCGACATCTCCAAGGGGAACCACAGAAAAGAGAAAAATGGAGACCCTAATCCAACACCGCCTGACCCCACCATCTCCTAACTACAACAGGAGGTCCGAGTGACCCCATAACATTACCCTGAGATACACAGAGACCACCTCCCCGTGCAGGTTACATCACCCGCTACAGCTTCACTGTGTACATACTTTACACATTAGGCTGTATCATACTTCAGAGCTGCACTCACTATTCTGCTGGTGGGGTCACTGTGTACATACATTACATTACTGATCCTGAGCTACATCCTGTATTATACTTCAGAGCTGCACTCACTATTCTGCTGGTGGGGTCACTGTGTACATACATTACATTACTGATCCTGAGCTACATCCTGTATTATACTCCAGAGCTGCACTCACTATTCTGCTGGTGTGTAGATGCAGCTTGGGATGTGAGTGGAGGGGCGGTATGGCGCTGTCATTCTCTCTGTCCCGGATATTATCCTGCATTTAGTAGGTAAATATTGAGAGTGTAGCTGAGGTATAATGATGGGGATTTCCATCGATCCTGTGATCGCCGCCGTCGTTCCGCTGATGGATCCGCTCTGCCCTTTCTCAGACATATTTCATTATTGTTAATCGTTTCCTCCTCGCGGAGCGCTCCACGCTGACATTCAGCTTCCGACTTCAGGCAATTCAGAGCTCACAGGGAAGCAGCCGGCATTGATCCGGGGAAGCAGCATCCCTACGTATTGATCCGTAAAAACTGCCGCACTTACTGTATGAATAAAGAACGCCGGCCGATCAGCTTCTCACGGTTCTCACGAAGTTTAAGAGTGATTTCCTGCGGACTCTTTGCCCTCGACCGACTGAACTTTCTGTATTGTTTGGAACATTAGAAGAAAAACTAGACCAAAGAGTCAAAAAGTCTCGTACCAGTGCCCATTGGCACCATGTACACACTCTATACACTATGTGGGTACTGTTATGCCCTACAGTTCGGCACTATAAGGGTCCTGTTTGGCTCCATGTGGCTATATATGTCATCACTGAGTAATATATGGCTCATAGCGGGTAAAGCATGGCACTGTGGGCACTGGCACTTTGTAGCTCTATGTGGGCAAACTATGGGACTCTCTAAGTAATGTGTAGCTCTATGCAAACAAAATATTGGACATCGTTAGCAATGTGTAACATAGTCACATATAGTATTCTCTCTCACTAGTACAGTATGGCACTATTTGGGCACTACATGGAACCTCTTAGTGCACCGTGTGTAGTTCTTATCTGGGCGATGCTATTTAGGAACTGTACTGCACTTTGGCATAGTAACCAGCAATTGTCATTCTGCCCAGACAACCATGCAAACTGACTTTAAAGTTTTGGAGGAGTTTTCAGGCTCCTTCTGGGGTGTTCCCAGGCTACCTCAGGGGTGGGGCTTACATTTCCCTGTGTTGCAACATAGGTAAATGTACTCTATGGCAGTATAAAAACATGGATATGAGTAAGCAAAGTAAAAACTGGCTACTCTTTGGGTACTCTCTGGTTGCTCTTTGGATACTGTCAGAAGACTCTTTGGTTGACACTGGTGTCCTTGGGGGTTTTCTCAGGCTTCCTCAGGGGTGGTGCTTAAATGTCCTGATTTTGGCTTTAAGAGTGTTGGTAACTGTATACTATGGCAGCATATTCATATAGAAACATGGGCATTAACATTCACATGAAAAAAATGGCTATTAAATGGAGCAATATCTTGTTGGCACTGGCACCCTTGGTGGTTGTCTTCCAGCTTCCTTGGGGGTGGGACTTAAATTTTCAGATTTTGGCTTTGTGCTGTTGGTAACTGTACATTATTGTGATATAGTCATAGAAAAACATGGACATTTGCGGGCAAAGAACAAATTGGCTATGAAATAGAATACTGTCTAATTGCCACTGGCACCCTTGGGGGTGTTCCCAGGCTTCCTCAGGGGTGGGACTTAAATTCTTAGAATTCGTTTTTTTGTAGTGTTGGTAACTGTACACTATGGTGATGTATTCACGCAGTTACATTAGCATTAGCAGGCATAGTAATAATTGTCTATACAATTAGAGTACTGTCTAGTTGACACCGGCACCCTCAGGGATGTTCCCTGACTACCTCGGGGGTGGGACTTAAATTTCCATATTTTGGCTTTTGCAATGTTGGTAACTCTAGATTGTGGATTTATATTCATGCAGAAACATGGGCAATAGCAGACAATAATTCTTGATAAATTTAGAGTACTGTCTAGTTAGCACTGGCACCCTCTAGGATGTTTTCTGACTACCTCAGGGGTGGGACTTAAATTTCCATATTTTGACTTTTGCAAGGTTGGTAACTCTAGATTGTAGCTTTATATTCATGCAGAAACATGGGCATTAGCAAGTACAGTAATAATTGTCTATAAATTAAGAGTACTGTCTAGTTGGCACTGGCACCCTCGGGGGTGTTCCCTGACTAACTCAGGGGTAGGACTATTTACATTTCCAGATTTTGGCTTTTTCACTGTTGGTAACTGTACCAAGTGTTAATGGGCACTATAGTAATATTATGGGTTGCCACCCCTCTGCCATAGTGGGTGACTAGCTGTTACCTTGTGCCCATCGCTGTCCCTCTAACAGTCCTCAGCCTTTCTATACTTCTACAGTCACCTGGTGTCTGCTGCCTTTCTAACCCTCTTACTGACTCTGACCACTGACCAGGTTACCGTCCCAGTGTCATCACTAACAACTCTTCTGACAACCTACAGTGACCTGTTCCCTGTACACCCTACGTCCATGAGAGCTAGCATTGCTGATACTTGCAGTGCTCTAAGTGATTAAGTCATAGGACCACCGTCACAGCCAGACACTTTATTTTGCTCTCATCCAGATGCAAACAATGTGCCGTCTGGCCGCCTTCGCTAATTAAGTAGATGAAAGCGGAGAAAGTGCGTCCGTGAATGGCGGCAACCTCAGAACTCGCCACCGTTGTCGTCGCTTCTCTCCTTTTTGGTCTTTATAATTCACGAGTATCTTTATTCTTCCGGCCGTCACCATCAAAGAACTTCTGTGGCCGAATATTGGGTGGCGGGATCCAGGGAGACGGATGGCGTCTAATTACCAGGTTAATGGAGAGCGCCGTCCTGTATCTAATGGCGTCTCTTTGTCTCCCGCCGTCCTCTCATCTCATTCAAATGCGACACGTTTCAAGTGAGCGATGAATGTTGCCAAATCTCGGAGAAGTTTGTGACATCCCGGAAAGTTACGATGGGGAATAAAAGTCTCGGACTCAGAGTATGGGAGGATTTGTATTGGTCCTGTGTCCCCCTCCCCCCAGTATGGCAGGATAAATAGGGAGAGGCCCCCTTTAAGCTGTCTGTCTCATACACCCATCTTCTCCCCATCCATATTTTACGCACCTGTTTGCAGTTACTATAGCGACAAGGCAATTTTTGTCGCTATAGTATGTCGCTATATGAAGATTGTCATAAAAAAGAGTGAACATTTCATCAAACTAAGGGTGAAAACGTCCCCCAATGCAACATACAGGGGGGAGTCATCCTGCGGGTATGTGCCACCCTGTGCTGCTGCGTGTACCAAGGAGAGATGAACCGCTAATCACCCCCCAACCCCTGGTGGTCTAGGGTAGTTAAGACACTTATAGTAATATCCCTGGGGGTGTACAGTAGTTAGAGGTTTATAGTAACAGCACAGGTGGTCTAGAGTAAATTAGGGGTTATAGTAATATCCCTGGGGGTCTAGAGTAATTAGAGGTTTATAGTAACAGCACAGGTGGTCTAGAGTAAATTAGGGGTTATAGTAATATCCCTGGGGGTCTAGAGTAATTAGTGGTTTATAGTAATATCCCTGGCAGTCTAGAGTAATTAGAGGTTTATAGTAATAACCCTGGTGGTCTAGAGTAGTTGCTGTGTGTAATAGGGAATAACAGGACAGGACAGGATGGGAGCCCTGTGTGTAATAGGGGATAGGAGGGGGCAGCTCTGCGGCGAGTACTTGAAGGAAAGGGTTAACTCTGTCTGTGACTATTAAGGCTCTCTGTGAGGCTCTCTGTGACTACTGGGAGATGGGGGATGGGGGACGCCCTGTGACACAAGGATATAATGATCGGGAAACAAGAGGGATTTTTCCAAGGAGAGAGAATTAGGCCCAATGTGTGAAACGCTGCCCCCCCCCCCCCCCCCCCCCCCCCCCAATATCATGTAATATTACCAGATTTCCTAATGATATAATCTCCAGGGATCCAGGATTAGGACTGTACGGCGATGCGTCCGTGCATACACAGTCCCGGCGGTTACTATTCATATGGCGCATATTATTGTAAAGTTATATGTGGCGGCTACGCAGCGACACTTCTCACTTTACACTCATCTGGTTAATGAAGTCCGTCCCCCGGGATCATCCGTGTGGAGGATTTTCATGTCTTTCGCTATAATGAGTGCCGCCGCTCTCGCTCTCCGCACGAGACTTAAGTCATTATGAATGAACCTCCGCGTTTCAGCTCCACTAGACAGAGAAGAAAGCGGCAGATGAAAGCGCAGAGGAAGCCGGGATTATTCTGGATCCACAGCGAATCTAACAGGACTCGTATAAACGAAAAACATTATAAGCAAAAACAAGATACAAACAGTCCAGCTGTCCTGGGCCCATCCTAGTGATCCGGGTACAAGACGGAGCCCATCCTAGTGATCCGGGTACAAGACGGAGCCCATCCTAGTGATCCTGGTACAAGACGGAGCCCATCCTAGTGATCCGGGTACAAGACGGAGCACATCCTAGTGATCCGGGTACAAGACGGAGCCCATCCTAATGATCCGGGTACAAGACGGAGCCCATCCTAGTGATCCGGGTACAAGACGGAGCCCATCCTAATGATCCGGGTACAAGACGGAGCACATCCTAGTGATCCGGGTACAAGACGGAGCACATCCTAGTGATCCGGGTACAAGACGGAGCCCATCCTAGTGATCCGGGTACAAGACGGAGCCCATCCTAGTGATCCGGGTACAAGACTGAGCCCATCCTAGTGATCCAGGTACAAGACGGAGCCCATCCTAGTGATCCGGGTACAAGACTGAGCCCATCCTAGTGATCCGGGTACAAGACGGAGCACATCCTAGTGATCCGGGTACAAGACTGAGCCCATCCTAGTGATCCGGGTACAAGACGGAGCACATCCTAGTGATCCGGGTACAAGACAGAGCACATCCTAGTGATCCAGGTACAAGACGGAGCCCATCCTAGTGATCCGGGTACAAGACAGAGCCCATCCTAGTGATCCCGATACAAGACAGAGCCCATCCTAGTGATCTGGGTACAAGACAGAGCCCATCCTAGTGATCCGGGTACAAGACGGAGCCCATCCTTGTGATCCCGATACAAGACAGAGCCCATCCTAGTGATCCAGGTACAAGACAGAGCCCATCCTAGTGATCCGGGTACAAGACAGAGCCCATCCTAGTGATCCGGGTACAAGACAGAGCCCATCCTAGTGATCCAGGTACAAGACAGAGCCCATCCTAGTGATCCGGGTACAAGACAGAGCACATCCTAGTGATCCGGGTACAAGACGGAGCCCATCCTAGTGATCCCGATACAAGACAGAGCCCATCCTAGTGATCCGGGTACAAGACGGAGCCCATCCTAGTGATCCCGATACAAGACGGAGCCCATCCTTGTCCTAAAGACATTTCCTCTACTCTACCTTGCTGTTACAACTCTTACTGCCACCTCCGTCCTGCACCTGCAGTTACAAAAGTGTACCTAACATGCATTCCACTGAAGTTCTTACCAGTAAACCGAGTTATCCTGGTTAAGCCATTGGACTCTGGTCTATTATTTCGCACCTGCACCTAAACACCTGTTCACACTTGGGTTATCCAAACCTCGAGCACAGTAACCGATTATCTGGGGGTGGGTTCTAACACTGCTCCTGGCCTCTGTGACAAGTGCCCAAGTGACCCTACACCCACGCAGCAGCCACAACACCGCATAGCTACCCCGTAGTGATCCTTGTACAATCCAAAGAGCATTCAAGTACGGGCAGCATTGGCATTCTAGTGACACAGATACAATGTAGAGAACATTCTAGTACGGGCAGCATTAGCATTCTAGTGACACCAATACAATGTAGAGGGCATTCTATTACGGGCAGCATTAGCAGTCTAGTGACACCGATACAATGTAGAGGGCGTTCTAGTACGGGCAGCATTAGCATTCTAGTGACACCGATACAATGTAGAGAGCATTCTAGTACGGGCAGCATTAGCATTCTAGTGACACCGATACAATGTAGAGAGCATTCTAGTACGGGCAGCATTATCATTCTAGTGACACCGATCTAATGTAGAAAGCGTTTGTTTTAGTATGGGCAGCATTAGCAGTCTAGTGACACCGATACATTGTAGAGAGCATTCTATTACGGGCAGCATTAGCATTCTAGTACAGGCAGCATTAGCATTCTAGTGACACCGATACAATGTAGAGAGCATTCTAGTACGGGCAGCATTAGCATTCTAGTACAGGCAGCATTAGCATTCTAGTACGGGCAGCATTAGCATTCTAGTACGGGCAGCATTAGCATTCTAGTACGGGCAGCATTAGCATTCTAGTACGGGCAGCATTAGCATTCTAGTACAGGCAGCATTAGCATTCTAGTACAGGCAGCATTAGATTTCTAAATAACATTCTAAACAAAAAATATCTGTAAACATTTCCCTGCCCGGTAACATGAAAACAAACCATTTTGGAGATGACAGCGTGTTCTTCTTCCTCCATGTGTCTCTCCATCTCGGTCTCTCGGCCATTTACACGTTTATCGCTGTCTGCACTTATGATGTGTCTCCTGGTGATTGTCCAATTGATGTTCTCTTCAATTTCCTTTCTCCTTTTGTCACTTCTCGATCCATTCGGGGAGTCAAGCCGGGGCCGGCAATATCGAGCCTCAGGAGCGGCGTGTTGTGTACGGTGTGGCGGCGGATGGGCGAGTGCTGCTATTTTTGGAATTGTCTATTTTTCTGGTACAAACAGATTATTTAGAACAGGGGGGAGAACATGAAAACATGATTGTTCTTGTGGGGTTTGATATTGTTGGATTCTAAAAACTTAGGCTGGGACATTAGCTGAAAATCTTGGTGGTGTTGGGGTAAGCAGTGTCATGTGACTCTGGTGTCGAGGCAAAAACAAGCTGAAACTAAAGGACACTGCAAGCAACTACATATTTTTTTCTTTAGCGGCCACTACTGGGCAAATGTGATATTACATGGCGCTCATTGAAAAAGGTGATTGACCTCCTCAAGCAGGACCACTTTAACCAGAGGACAAATAATGCAATTACACCGGGCCCACTTGCTTAAGGGGCCCCCCTGCATCCAGTGGCATAGCTAGAGCATTCATGGCTGCGATCGGGCCTGCCCCCTTGCTAACTTACTATGTCACACCACCAACCCCCCTCCCCGACCTAAGAG
This sequence comes from Dendropsophus ebraccatus, assembly GCF_027789765.1. Taxonomy (NCBI): domain Eukaryota; kingdom Metazoa; phylum Chordata; class Amphibia; order Anura; family Hylidae; genus Dendropsophus; species Dendropsophus ebraccatus. The sequence continues at coordinate 7,982,122 of NC_091454.1, read as the reverse complement.
CGGGCAAGGACTCAATATGGCACCCCATCCCTCCCCCACCATGTCTGCCTGTAACTGAGACTACTCCCAGCCCTCCTCCTAATACTACACCTCTAGCCCTCCTGCTGCTACTACTACTCTCAGCCCTACTGCTACTACTACTCTCATCCCTCCTGCCAGGGTGTTACTAGAAATGGCTGGGCCCCATAGCACACAGTTAAAGGGACACTTGCAGATCCTGGGAGGCGTGCTCGACCATCGGGTGTTGCAAATGATGACAAGTCAGGGGGCCCAGTGTATTGCAGGTGCAGGTCAGGCGGCCCCCTGATCCAGTAGGCCCCATAGCGGCCGTTATGGCTACTACAGTTTTAGTTATGCCCCTGCCTTCTGCTATTATTACTCCCAGCCCTACTGTTACTACTACTCCTAGCTCTCCTGCTACTAATACTACTCCCAGCTCTCCTGCTACTACTACTCCCAGCCATACTGCTACTACTCCCAGACATACTGCTACTACTCCCAGCCCTACTACTACTACTCCCAGCTCTCCTGCTACTACTACTCCCAGCCCTACTACTACTACTCCCAGCCATACTGCTACTACTCCCAGCCCTACTACTACTACTCCCAGACATACTACTACTACTCCCAGCCCTACTACTACTACTCCCAGCCCTACTGTTACTACTCCCAGCCCTACTACTACTACTCCCAGACATACTACTACTACTCCCAGCCCTACTACTACTACTCCCAGACATACTACTACTACTCCCAGCCCTACTACTACTTCTCCCAGCTCTCCTGCTACTACTACTCCCAGCCCTACTACTACTACTCCCAGACATACTACTACTCCCAGCCCTACTACTACTACTCCCAGCTCTCCTGCTACTACTACTCCCAGCCATACTGCTACTACTCCCAGCCCTACTGCTACTACTCCCAGCCCTACTGCTACTACTCCCAGCCCTACTGCTACTACTCCCAGCCCTACTGCTACTACTCCCAGCTCTCCTGCTACTACTACTTTCAGCCATACTGCTACTACTCCCAGCTCTCCTGCTACTACTACTCCCAGCCCTACTACTACTACTCCCAGACATACTACTACTACTCCCAGCCCTACTACTACTACTCCCAGTTCTCCTGCTACTACTACTCCCAGCCATGCTACTACTACTCCCAGCCCTACTACTACTACTCCCAGCCCTACTACTACTACTCCCAGCCCTACAGCTGGGCCATAGTTGCCAGCATTTGAAAATATTTTCCAGGGACACTTTGTTGTTGGCAACAAGGGGTGTGGCCTATAGTAGGTGTGGTCTCTGTGGGTGTGGATTATTGTGGGTGTGGTTTATGGGGTGTGGCTTGTCACCAGTATTTAGGGTTTTTTCCCCAGAATTCTCCAGTTAGAACTTTACAGTGAGAACAACACAAAGGGATAAGGGGTGTAGTAGTGGTACAGGTATAGATGAGGGGTGAAGTAGTACAGGAACACATGACGGGTGTAGTAGTACAGGAACAGATGAGGAGCAGGGGTGTAGCTAGGAGTCAGGGGGCCCCATAGCAAACAACTGCATGGGGCCCCACAAAACCTTGAAAACTTGGTAGCTGGGGGAGTCTGGGGATGACTGAAGCAGAGTGGGGGTGACTGGAGCAGACTGGGGGTGACTGGAGCAGACTGAGGGGTACTGGAGCAGACTGAGGGGTACTGGGGTAGACTGGGGGTCACTGGAGCAGACTGGGGTCGACTGGAACAGACTGGGGGTAGATGGGGCAGACTGGGGGTGACTGGGGCAGACTGGGGGTCACTGGAGCAGACTGGGGGAGACTGGAGCAGACTAAGGGCGACTGAAGCAGACTGGGGGGTGACTGGGGCAGACTGGGGGGTGACTGGGGCAGACTGGGGGGTGACTGGGGCAGACTGGGGGTCACTGGAGCAGACTGGGGGAGACTGGAGCAGACTAAGGGCGACTGAAGCAGACTGGGGGGTGACTGGGGCAGACTGGGGGGTGACTGGGGCAGACTGGGGGGTGACTGGGGCAGACTGGGGGGTGACTGGGGCAGACTGGGGGGTGACTGGGGCAGACTGGGGGGTGACTGAGGGTGACTGGGGCAGACTGAGGGTGACTGGGAGAGACTGGGGGTAGCTGGAGCAGACTGTACCTTTAATACCTTCAGCATAATCCCCCTCCTGTACCCCCCCCCCCCGCGTACCATAATACTGGTGGTATAATGAGGAGTCTTTATGAGGGGGATTTTAAACTATACATTGGTGTGTGAGGCCAGTATGCTGGAAGACTGGTAATCAGAACTGTGACTGGTATACAATATATACCAGTCCTTCAGCATAATCCCCCTCATGTGGTCACCTTGTTACCTGGCTCCCTGCAGCATACGGCCATCTTGCTCCTCTATCCCAGAGGCAGGGGTGAGTGACCTCACTGCCAGGCCCTGTAGCTGGGAGGAGAGAGCGGCCTCTGGTGGCTGGAGGCAGAATATACAGCCCCCAACCAATAGCCTTCGCTTAGGCTTCAATGCATTAGGGGCCAATACGGGGGCGGGGTGGGACGTCACAGAGGCGGAGCTTACTGGGACAAACCCGGGACATTAATTAGCAGGGACTGGCCTGGCGAGGGATTAAGCTCCCTCAGATACATAAGGGCAGAGTTTAGTTGAGGAGGGTATAGTGGGGGGAATATTAGGGGGGCACATTTACCATTGTACTGTATTGGGGGGGTTGTGGACAGTCCGGGGCCGTACCAGGCTGCTGCTTAGTAAACTGAGCACAATGTAAGTACTGAGTACAGTAAGGAGGCAGCGCTCAGAAAAGTATTTAAAAAATTACAATATGCAGCAATTTCGAATAATGGCGGCGAGCGGGGAACGGGGGAGCGCGGGCGGTGAGTAAACCATCATTAAAAACATATTATACAAATAAAGTGTAATTTCCGTCTTTATATAGCGATGAGATGGGATGATGCTTCCCGGGTGATTAACAGAAGAAAGTATACATCATCTCTACCCAGAATACCGAGCGCTGCCTGAAATAGAACACAGAGAAAGGACGTAATACGCGGGAGACGTTCATGTGAGTAAGCGCTGCATACGGTTCTGTTCTCACCGGCGTTATTTCCAGTGGTTGTGATGTCATCGGCTGCTGCGCTATTCCTGCTGATGGGAACATGAGTCACCGGGACCCATCCAGTTACAGATCAGAATATCAGGGAAACTATAAGAAGACAAGAACATATCTATACAGAGCACGACCCCCGACCTCGGAATCACAAGGGAAAAATATCACCGAATTCTTCTCAGACCCCAGACCAGACTTTATAGCAAGATAAGGAGACCTCAGACCACAAGCACTAAAACACCTCTAAAGTAACACATACCCTAAAAAAGAGATACAACCCCAGACCAGACCCCTAAACTAATACAGACCCCAGACCTCTAAACTAATACAGACCCCAGACCTCTAAACTAATACAGACCCCAGACCAGACCCCTAAAAAAGAGATACAACACCAGACCCCTAAACTAATACAGACCCCAGACCCCTAAACTAATACAGACCCCAGACCAGACCCCTAAACAAATACAAACCCCAGACCAGACTCCTAAACGAATACAGACCCCAGACCAGACCCCTAAACTAATACAGACCCCAGACCAGACCCCTAAACTAATAGAGACCCCAGACCAGTTCCCTAATCTAATACAGACCCCAGACCAGACCCCTAAACTAATAGAGACCCCAGACCAGATCCCTAAACTAATTCAGACCCCAGACCAGTTCCCTAATCTAATACAGACCCCAGACCAGATCCCTGAACTAATACAGACTACTAAGCAGATCCCTAAACTAATACAGACCCCAGACCAGATCCCTAAACTAATACAGACCCCAGACCAGACCCCTAAACTAATACAGACCCCAGACCAGACCCCTAAACTAATACAGACCCCAGACCAGACCCCTAAACTAATACAGACCCCAGACCAGACCCCTAAAAAAGAGATACAACACCAGACCCCTAAACTAATACAGACCCCAGACCAGACCCCTAAACTAATACAGACCCCAGACCCCTAAACTAATACAGACCCCAGACCAGACCCCTAAACAAATACAAACCCCAGACCAGACTCCTAAACGAATACAGACCCCAGACCAGACCCCTAAACTAATACAGACCCCAGACCAGACCCCTAAACTAATAGAGACCCCAGACCAGATCCCTAAACTAATTCAGACCCCAGACCAGACCCCTAATCTAATACAGACCCCAGACCAGATCCCTGAACTAATACAGACTACTAAGCAGATCCCTAAACTAATACAGACCCCAGACCAGATCCCTAAACTAATACAGACCCCAGACCAGACCCCTAAACTAATACAGACCCCAGACCAGACCCCTAAACTAATACAGACCCCAGACCAGACCCCTAAACTAATACAGACCCCAGACCAGACCCCTAAAAAAGAGATACAACACCAGACCCCTAAACTAATACAGACCGCAGACCAGACCCCTAAACTAATACAGACCCCAGACCAGACCCCTAAACTAATACAGACCCCAGACCAGACCCCTAAACTAATAGAGACCCCAGACCAGATCCCTAAACTAATTCAGACCCCAGACCAGACCCCTAATCTAATACAGACCCCAGACCAGATCCCTGAACTAATACAGACTACTAAGCAGATCCCTAAACTAATACAGACCCCAGACCAGATCCCTAAACTAATACAGACCCCAGACCAGACCCCTAAACTAATACAGACCCCAGACCAGACCCCTAAACTAATACAGACCCCAGACCAGACCCCTAAACTAATACAGACCCCAGACCTCTAAACTAATACAGACCCCAGACCAGACCCCTAAAAAAGAGATACAACACCAGACCCCTAAACTAATACAGACCCCAGACCAGACCCCTAAACTAATACAGACCCCAGACCAGACCCCTAAACTAATACAGACCCCAGACCAGACCCCTAAACTAATACAGACCCTAGACCAGACCCCTAATCTAATACAGACCCCAGACCTCTAAACTAATACAGACCCCAGACCAGACCCCTAAAAAAGAGATACAACACCAGACCCCTAAACTAATACAGACCCCAGACCTCTAAACTAATACAGACCCCAGACCAGACCCCTAAACAAATACAAACCCCAGACCAGACTCCTAAACGAATACAGACCCCAGACCAGACCCCTAAACTAATACAGACCCCAGACCAGACCCCTAAACTAATAGAGACCCCAGACCAGATCCCTAAACTAATTCAGACCCCAGACCAGACCCCTAAACAAATACAAACCCCAGACCAGACCCCTAAACTAATACAGAGCCCAGACCAGACCCCTAAACTAATACAGAGCCCAGACCAGACCCCTAAACTAATACAGACCCCAGACCAGACCCCTAAACTAATACAGACCCCAGACCAGACCCCTAAACTAATAGAGACCCCAGACCAGATCCCTAAACTAATTCAGACCCCAGACCAGACCCCTAATCTAATACAGACCCCAGACCAGATCCCTGAACTAATACAGACTACTAAGCAGATCCCTAAACTAATACAGACCCCAGACCAGATCCCTAAACTAATACAGACCCCAGACCAGACCCCTAAACTAATACAGACCCCAGACCAGACCCCTAAACTAATACAGACCCCAGACCAGACCCCTAAACTAATACAGACCCCAGACCAGACCCCTAAAAAAGAGATACAACACCAGACCCCTAAACTAATACAGACCGCAGACCAGACCCCTAAACTAATACAGACCCCAGACCAGACCCCTAAACTAATACAGACCCCAGACCAGACCCCTAAACTAATAGAGACCCCAGACCAGATCCCTAAACTAATTCAGACCCCAGACCAGACCCCTAATCTAATACAGACCCCAGACCAGATCCCTGAACTAATACAGACTACTAAGCAGATCCCTAAACTAATACAGACCCCAGACCAGATCCCTAAACTAATACAGACCCCAGACCAGACCCCTAAACTAATACAGACCCCAGACCAGACCCCTAAACTAATACAGACCCCAGACCAGACCCCTAAACTAATACAGACCCCAGACCTCTAAACTAATACAGACCCCAGACCAGACCCCTAAAAAAGAGATACAACACCAGACCCCTAAACTAATACAGACCCCAGACCAGACCCCTAAACTAATACAGACCCCAGACCAGACCCCTAAACTAATACAGACCCCAGACCAGACCCCTAAACTAATACAGACCCTAGACCAGACCCCTAATCTAATACAGACCCCAGACCTCTAAACTAATACAGACCCCAGACCAGACCCCTAAAAAAGAGATACAACACCAGACCCCTAAACTAATACAGACCCCAGACCTCTAAACTAATACAGACCCCAGACCAGACCCCTAAACAAATACAAACCCCAGACCAGACTCCTAAACGAATACAGACCCCAGACCAGACCCCTAAACTAATACAGACCCCAGACCAGACCCCTAAACTAATAGAGACCCCAGACCAGATCCCTAAACTAATTCAGACCCCAGACCAGACCCCTAAACAAATACAAACCCCAGACCAGACTTCTAAATGAATACAGACCCCAGACCAGATCCCTGAACTAATACAGACCCCAGACCAGACCCCTGAACTAATACAGACTACTAACCAGATCCCTAAACTAATACAGACCCCAGACCAGACCCCTAAACCAATACAGACCCCAGACCAGACCCCTAAACTAATACAGACCCCAGACCAGACCCCTAAACCAATACAGACCCCAGACTCCTAAACCAATACAGACCCCAGACCAGACACCAGACATACAATATAGAAACAACATGCAAAAGAATAGCAGAGACTTTTCTGGAGCATTGTGATTACAGCTCCGGTTGTGACGGTGTGTGTGTGTGTGGAGTGGGGGGGTGTTATACTTGAGATTAATCATTACCATTTAGCTACTTTATAGTAGATAACGTCTTTGCCCGATTCCTGCTAACCTCCCTTTGCTGAGCACTTACATGGACATGGCGGAGCATTTACCATTCTGGGACTTGTGGATATTTATAGGCGGGGGTCTTCTGTATACGAGATGGAGACACCTGTTGCCCTGACAACCTGAGAATATTGCTCCGGATGGTGGCATTGGACTAAAGAAAGGCAATAACCAGGATCAGAAATCCCCTGTTGTGTCACCGGATTGTACGTGTGATCTCCTCTTATCATGTAAATGCCGAGACCTGATCCCAGAGATAAGAGGGAAATAATGTACAAACCAGGACGGCACTAATGTGTACGAGGCATCTGATCTTCTATATAGGGGCAGTATTATAGTAGTTATATTCCTGTATATAGGAGTATTATAGTAGTATATTCCTGTATATAGGAGCAGTATTATAGTAGTTATATTCCTGTATATAGGATCAGTATTATAGTAGTTATATTCCTGTATATAGGAGCAGTATTATAGTAGTTATATTCCTGTATATAGGATCAGTATTATAGTAGTTATATTCCTGTATATAGGAGCAGTATTATAGTAGTTATATCCCTGTATATAGGGAGCAGTATTATAGTAGTTATATTCCTGTATATAGGGGGCAGTATTATAGTAGTTATATTGCTGTATATAGGGAGCAGTGTTATAGTAGTTATATTCTTGTATATAGGAGGCAATTTTTATTTGTATAAAACAAACATAAATACAGAAATACTTTTCCATCAGAATAAATAAATAAATGATCATACAGTATAACTTATACTTGTGCAAAGGAAATTGAAATTATACTAATTATACCTTAAGTGCTTTTTAACTAAAGGGGAAAAGAAAAAGAAGTAAATAATAGCCTCCATGACAATATACAATACAATACAATACATCAGTCCAGATGGACGTTCCTCCATAATCTGATGTTCTCCCCTTTTTTCCTGACCTCTAGTGCCTGGATCCACCTGAGCTCTGACAGAATGAGGGATATGGCTTTGCTGTGATTGAATGGCTCACTATGTATGGAGACTCTTGTTCTTGTGTGCCAGTGGTAATACTTGGTCACAGAGATGATCAGATACAGGGTCCCCAGGTTGATGTTATTCCCATTAGATGTGACCCCATAGATGATTTCTGGGTATTTCAGGGACTGTAATGTGGGGATCTGTAGCTTGGTGGATATGTCACACCAGATTTTCCGTCCACCCCAACACTCTGAGATGAAATGATCCATAGTCTCCTCCTGCTGACAACCCAAGGGACACATGCGATCTGACACACTGAGGAACTTTAGATTTCCCCTAACAAAAAGCTTCCCCTGTAATGACAGCCAGGAGATATCCCAGAACTTAGGGGGGAGCCGCGGACCATTGAGAAGCCTCAGACTGTCCTGCAGGGTTGTGGTCGGACAGTCTCTAAGTACAGGCTGTACACTGTAGAAGGTCTTACACACTCTGGAGTATAGATCTTTCCTGGTTTTACTCTCAATGAAACACTTATCTATACTCCATTTCTTGAGACATCGTATTCCGTACTCCAGATACTGGGGAAGGTGTCCAGGAGTCAATCTCCCCCTCTTGAGACTGCCGCCTCGCATCCAAGGTTCTGCAAAAGGCAATATCCAGTCCCTGATACTATTTACCCACAGAGGACTGTTGTTTGAGTCCAGGCAACCAAAATTTACTTTAAGAAACATGGAGTCAAAGAACACCCTTGGATTTAACATATCTAGCCCACCCTCTCTCCTCTGCAGGTAAGTTATCCCTCTTTTTACTGGGTTCAACCTGTTCCCCCATAAGAGCTGGAAGAACAGGCTAAAGAGCCTAGCCGAGAAAGATTCTGGCAAAGGAAAGACGACAGAGACGTACAAGAAGACGGGGACCAGGTAAGTCTTCAGCATTGAGATCCGCTCTCTATAGGTCAGCCTCCAGTTCTTCCATCGCTGAACCTTTATATTTCCGGCATCCAACTTCACTTCCCAATTTAGCCTGGAATTATCGTCCCTCCCGAATTTAACCCCAAGGATCTTAATATGGGTGGAGGCCTTGGCAAACTGCGGCAGATCAAAATCTGGGTCTTTATTCAATGTCCAGAAAGCTTGACTCTTCTCAAGGTTGACCAGAGACCCTGAGGCCTCCGAGTAGCTTCTGATGGCTGCAGACAACATCTCCACCTCACGAGGCTCAGATATCACTACAGTCACATCATCCGCGTAGGCAACAACATCCAGGGGCAGGCAATGGGGGACCGGTACCCCCTGAAAACCACACCGCTGCAGCGATCTCAGGAATGGATCGATAGCAAACACATACAGCAGTGGACTCAGTGGGCAACCTTGTCGCACCCCTGCCTCAACCCTGAACGTGCCACCCCGCCAACCATTGATCAGAGGAAAGCTCTCAGCCTCACAATACAAAGTTCTCAGCCAATCTATGAATTGTCCGGGAATACCGTACTTTGATTAAGTGGCCCATAGATATGCATGATCCACTCTGTCAAAGGCTTTAGCCTGGTCAAGACCTACAACATATCTCCCACACCCAAGGGCTTTACATCTCTCAAACATCTCCCTGATGGAGAGCACCGCTCCAGAGATGTTCCGCCCTTGTACCGTGCCATACTGACAGCCTGCCAACAGTGCTGGGGACAAACAAACTAATCTACAGAACAGAATTTTTGCCAGAATCTTCCTGTCGACATTCAAGAGGGCAATTGGCCTCCAGTTCTTGATGTCGCTAGGGTCTTTACCTTTAGACAGCAGAATCAACGATGAGACCCTCATGGATGGAGGCATCAGGTGATTTTCTAGACAATTCCTATATACATCCACGAGGATTGGAGCCAAGAGATCTCTGAATTTCTTATAAAATTCTGCTGTAATACCATCTGGACCTGGTGCCTTCTTCAGATGTAACTTATCAATGGCCTCTTTGACCTCCTCCACCGTTAGTTCTGCTGTCAAAGGAGAAAAGTCCAAATCATTAGTATCAGGCACTGGAGTTGCCTCCAAGAATTGGGTCACTTTTTCCTTATCCAAAGCCTTCCTCTGAAACAAGTCAGTATAGTAAGATCTCACGACCCCCAAGATACCCTCCCGCGATTCCTGCAAAACACCCTGGGAGTCAGTGAGACCCGAGATTAATTTCTTTGCCACCCGCTCCCGGCAATTCTCATAGGGATCAGGAGACCCTAAGGACCCATAATCCCGTTCAACCACCAGGGAGGTATACCTACTGTACTGATACTGGCTCATCTCAGATTTCAGCCGGTCAATCCTTTGTTGGTCACCCCCACCCACCGAATAGAGTGACTCCAATTCTTTACGCAGTCTTAGATACTGGCCATACTTACTCTTCCCTCTCTTAATAGACAGTTTCCTCAAGAGGGAGCGGATCTCCTCCTTGACATCCTCCCACCAGTCAGCCATACTGTCATAAAAATCCACTCTCTCAAGTTGGTTCTGGAGGAGGGAGTGAACACAATTCTGGACATAAACGTCATCCAGGAGGCTGGAATTAAGTTTCCATAACCCCCTACCAAGATCTGGGCGTTTAGCGACTCCCAGACAGAAACACAAGGCCAGGTGGTCGGAGTATGGGACGGCTTTCTCACTCATCCCGCTAACAGTTTCTGTAGGATTCACGAACGCCAGATCTATTCTACTCCTCCTGTCACCACAGCAATATGTGAATTTTGGCCTCCTTCCACCCTGTGCAAAGACATCACTCAGACCAGCCTGCAAAATGATGTTGTTAAGGACTGTAGAGTCCCTGGCCACAGCTCTGCCGGAGGACCTGTCACCCGCTGACCGGGCAACGTTAAAGTCTCCAGCTAATACAACGGGAATAGAAGTAAACAGGTATGGCTTCACCTCATTAAGGACATGGATCCTTTCAGTCACTGTCTGTGGGCCATAGATGTTAATAAGCCTGAGCCGTCTGCTATGGACAGTGACCTCAAGGACCAGACACCTCCCCATAACAACCTCTGTCATCCTATGTACAGTCACGTCAGTGGTGTTAAACAATATGGCTACTCCCGCATAAGGCTCTACAGCCAGCGACCAAAAGGACGGACCAGACGTCCAATCTCTCTGGGCCTCAGACAACAGTCCAGATGACGTTAGACGTGTCTCTTGTAAGAAGATTACATCAGCATTCAGGTGTTTCAGATGGTCGTATACCGCATGTCTCGTCCTTCTTACTTTTATGCTGTTGGCATTACTGGAGATGATGTTTAAAGTGAACCCAGCCATGAGAAGACAATAGAAAAGGACCATATTAGTGACTGCCATCATCACATGTCAGAATCGCTGTCTCTACCTCCAGTCTCCATATCTGACTGTGTCGGAGTCTCTATAGTGGGGGCTTTCTTTTTTGTGCGGGGGAGCCCTGTGTCCTCTTCACACTCTTTGTCAATCCTTTCTAGCTCCTTCTCATAGTCACCATCTGATTCCGAGAGAACATCATATCTATTAGATAAGACCATGACTCCATCACCGCTAGTGACTGGTTTCTTGGCCCTCTGGCCTGCACTGGGACTCTCCTCAGGTTTGCGGGAGGACGGGTCTTTTTTCTTCCTCTTATTGCTCTTAATTTCCTCAAAAACAGATGGTGACTTAGAGGAGACTGTCTGTGTCGGCTGTTGGTCTGAGGTGGCCTCTATGGGTGCTTGTACCCCCTCTGTGCGTCTCTGTACCCCCTGTGTGTGTGCTTGCACCCCCTCTGATGATGGACCTGGATGTACATTATCTGACCCCTGCTGGACCTCCTGTCTGGTCAGTATTGTCCCTGAAATTAGAGCCTCCTCCTCTAACACATCTGTCGCTGCCAGCAAGTCCTGGTCAGGGAGATCTCCACATATGTTGTGCCAGGCATCTGGGCATTCCCTGTGCGGGTGGCCAATCCTACCACATAGGTTACAGCGGATGTTCTTGCAGGTGGAACTGACATGGCCGACCTCCCCACACAGGTTGCACCTCAGCACCGTGTACACACTCGCCACATGACCAAGTTTACCGCACTTGAAACATTTCCTGGGCTGACCGGGGTAGAAACAGACCCCCTTCTCCCTCCCAATAAAGAAGGAATTGGGGAGATGCAGCGTGATATTATTGTGCTGCCGTAGTTTCACCAGTGCCCGCCACCCTCCAGTCCAGATACCATCATCGTCACGGGCTTTGGTGAGGTCAGACATGAGGTCACAGTGTCGCCTGAGCCATACCACTATATCCTGGGGGGGAACAGACTCATTCCAGAAGATTATATTTACCGTGGCCGTATCGGGCTTAGAAATGGGAATGAGAATGAACTTATTCCAGCCCTCTGTGTCCCTAAACCTTGGAAACTGCGCCCAAAACCGATCCAGACTGGACATGAGCTTAAAGCTAACGTCATAGCCCTGTCTGTCTGGAAGGTTTATTACGGCCAGGATGTCGGCTGGTGTAAACCCCATCTGGTGGCACAGGAGCTCCCGGATGACTAGTCTCCTGGCAGGGAGGTCTTCCTTGTTGCCCTTATGCTTGAACCTTACCACGTTCCTCCTCTTAAACGCCTGGCCGGTATAATGGGCACTGGGGGTGAATGATGGAGCACCCCGACTCCAGGCGTTTCTGGGGGGTTCCTGATGGGGGGCACTCTCAGGGGGTTTAGGGTGAAGGTCTGTACTAGAGGGGGCAGCCTCAACATGTGGGGGGCTTAATGGGGGGAAATCACATGCAACATTATTTTCTATCGCCACCACCCCATCTACCATAGCATCATCAGATGGTTCCATCTCCCACACAGACTGTGTATCCCCTCCAACCCCTGACCCCTCAGCTACACCATGACCACCACTACTGTCCACAGTCTGACACCCAGATGATTGTCCACTGTCCTGCTGCTGTGCAGTGTTGGCTGGGACTTGTGGTGCCGATGATGCTTCTCCTGGGACTTGTAGTCCATGTGCTGCTGTCTGAGGGTCAGACACACCATGATCACCATTACTATCCACAGTCTCACACAAAGATGACACTCCACTGTCCTGCTGCTGTGCAGTGTTGGCTGGGACTTGTAGTGCATGTGCAGTCTGAGGCATAGTTTGTTGCTCAGGGACAGCCAGAGATGTTTTTGGCTGTTGTCTCTGCTGATGTTTCCCCTCTTGGAACACAAAACTTGGGGCCTGCAGGATGACACGGGGCCCTCGCTGGGACATAGACGCAGCGTCTGAGGGTCTGGACTGGGATGATACTGTCTGTGCTTGGGCAGCAAAGCGTTCCTGGTTGTGGTAAGTCTCAGCCAGAGGCCCCATCCTCTCCAGGACACAGTCCATCTCCCTCACCACCTCAGCCAGCTCAACGCTCAGGGAGTGCAGCTTAGCATCATACAGGGTGTTACTCTCAGGGTGGACAGTTTTTAGATTGTATATACAGTCTATCTGTACTTGCAGCAGTTGCTTATGGTGTTTTAGCTCCCCCATCCTCCTTACCAGACCTGGGATCTCCTCCGCCATCTGCAGCTCAGGTGCTCTCTCTGGCTCCTTCTCTGCTGGTCTCTCTGGCTTCTCCTCAGGTGTAGGCCTCTGTGGTCTCTCAGGCTGTTTGCAGTCACCTGGTTCCAGCTTTGTTGCAGATCTGGTCTTGCCGTGACCCACCATCCTGGAGACCATCACCTGCTGCCTGATGTTCTCCTGCAGGGTCTGTCTCTCCAGAGATGTCCTCTTCTGTCTGGGTGCAGGAGTGGGGGGCTGTGCACCTGCTGCTTCTCCTGCTTGTCTCACCATGCACTCACTTTGCTGGCTTGGCCTTGGGCTTCCTGCTGCTTTCTCACTAACTTCCATCTTGTTATCTTTCATTTTACTTGTGCTTCTTACGTTCTTTTCATTACTAGAAACTTTGGGATTTCCATCCACCTTAGAAAGAGCTTGGGAGTTGTCTCCCAGTGTAGGCCTTGGAGCCTGGGCCTCGCTTGGGGAGCTTCCCCACCCAGGGTGGCCCCGCCCTGGGCTTTCTCCAGGCATGAGAGCAATGCAGGAGAGCTACCAACACACGTCCTCACAGGTAGGAGGCAGTATTATAGTAGTTATATTCCTGTATATAGGAGCAGTATTATAGTAGTTATATTCCTGTATATAGGATCAGTATTATAGTAGTTATATTCCTGTATATAGGAGCAGTATTATAGTAGTTATATTCCTGTATATAGGATCAGTATTATAGTAGTTATATTCCTGTATATAGGAGCAGTATTATAGTAGTTATATCCCTGTATATAGGGAGCAGTATTATAGTAGTTATATTCCTGTATATAGGGGGCAGTATTATAGTAGTTATGGTTCAGGGAAGAAACAGAGCGCTGCACCTCACACCTATGGCTGATACTAGTGCCGCTTGGCTAAATAAAAAACACATCAGAATTTTGTGTATGAATTGATCAAGCCATACTGCCCCATGTACCTCGTGCCGGTATCTGATACACATGGGTCCCTACACTAAGTCCACACCGTGCCAGTCAGTGGCCACCAACCCCGCAGGCGTGCACAGCCAGGGAACGGGGGCCATGGGACGGCCCTGCGACCCCCATGCCACAGGACCAGACCCAAAAACACCACACCAGAACCCGGCCAGCACCGCCGGCGGAGAAGGTCGCCCCCAAGCAGCACAAGTCTGGATAAGGTATTGCGCTCACCATAGCTGCAGCAAACAGAATGGGAAAAAACAGGAGGGATTAAAACCATGTGCACTCAGGTGTCTCCTGCTAATTGCGGTCATGTGGGTCTCACCAGGAGGAGTGCAATACACGGAGAAAAGAGAGAAACAAAATGCGGTTCAGGGAAGAAACAGAGTGCTGCACCTCACACCTATGGCTGATACTAGTGCCGCTTGGCTAAATAAAAAACACATCAGAATTTTGTGTATGAATTGATCAAGCCATACTGCCCCATGTACCTCGTGCCGGTATCTGATACACATGGGTCCCTACACTAAGTCCACACCGTGCCAGTCAGTGGCCACCAACCCAAAGCAGTAGTTATATTGCTGTATATAGGACCAGTATTATAGTAGTTATATTCTTGTATATAGGAGGCAGTATTATAGTAGTTATATTCCTGTATATAGGACCAGTATTATAGTAGTTATATTCCTGTATATAGGAGCAGTATTATAGTAGTTATATTCCTGTATATAGGAGCAGTATTATAGTAGTATATTCTTGTATATAGGGAGCAGTATTATAGTAGTTATATTCCTGTATATAGGGGCAGTATTATAGTAGTTATAGTCTTGTACTGTATATAGGGGCAGTATTATAGTAGTTATAGTCTTGTACTGTATATAGGGGCAGTACTATAGTAGTTATAGTCTTGTACTGTATATAGGGGCAGTATTATAGTAGTTATAGTCTTGTACTGTATATAAGGGCAGTATTATAGTAGTTATAGTCTTGTACTGTATATAGGGGCAGTATTATAGTAGT
Organism: Dendropsophus ebraccatus; assembly: GCF_027789765.1. Lineage (NCBI taxonomy): Eukaryota > Metazoa > Chordata > Amphibia > Anura > Hylidae > Dendropsophus > Dendropsophus ebraccatus. The sequence continues at coordinate 7,966,656 of NC_091454.1, read as the reverse complement.
TATAGTCTTGTACTGTATATAGGGGCAGTATTATAGTAGTTATAGTCTTGTACTGTATATAGGGGCAGTATTATAGTAGTTATAGTCTTGTACTGTATATAGGGGCAGTATTATAGTAGTTATAGTCTTGTACTGTATATAAGGGCAGTATTATAGTAGTTATAGTCTTGTACTGTATATAGGGGCAGTATTATAATGCACACCGTCCACCCTATTTCTCAGTTTCATGTGTTAGATAGATGAGGAATCTTTTCCTGCTGTTTATTCCTTACAATGTGGGTCACAGTATGGCAGACAATGGCAATAGGCTATTGTCACACAATTGAATTAGAAAAAAGTAAATTACAAAATTCAATTCAATCTCAGCGACACAACGGGAGAAATATTGTAGCCGACAAGTATCTGTTATAATTACATTTGGCTCAGACCATAAACACTGATGTGATATCATTAAACATCCACTAATTGTGAAGCAATTTGCGTTGATTTGTTTTCCCCCGGCTGTCAGTCATCCTGAAAGAAATCCGCAAGAAGTTGTCTCCGGTGACAGTCAGGAGTTAATTACAGGTCTGTGCGGCTCGTGTCACAACTTTTTGTGGGGGGTGACGGTTTACTGTATTGTGCTATAACCACACAAACCTAATAACATATCAGTGAAAGCGATAGTGCTGCACAAGAGTGTCAGATTATACCGCACACTAGTGCACGATAAAGCGCAACTAAGCAGGGTCCGATAACACAGCATATCAGTGCATCATACGAGTGCCTGATAATACCGCACATCAATCAGAGCCATAGTGCAACATAAAAGCACCACATATAGTGCACCACAGTAGTGGCAGATGATACCGTACATCATTGCCAGTCATAGTGCAATATAACAGTGCTAGATAATACTGTGCATCACTGCCAGATATAGTGCAACATAAAAATGCCTGATAATACGGCACATGACTGCCAGATATAATGCAACATAACAGTGCTAGATAATATTGTACATCAGTGCTAGATATAGTGCAACACAACAGTGTCAGATAATACTGCACATTAGTGCCAGATATAGTGCAACACAAAAGTTCCTGATAATACCGCACATCACTTCCAGATAAAGTGCAACATAACAGTACCAGATGATACCGCTCCTCAGTTTCAGATATAATGCATCAGTGCTAGATAATACTGCACATCACTGCCAGTCACAGTGCAATATAACAGTGTCAGATAATACTGCACATTAGTGCCAGATATAGTGCAATATAACAAAGTCAGATAATACTGCACATCACTGCCAGATATATTGCAACATAACACTGATAGATAATACTGCACATTAGTGACAGAAATAGTGCAACATAACAGTGAAAGATTATACCGCATATAACTACCAGATATAATGCATCAGTGCCAGATAATACCGCACATCAGTGCCAGATAATACCGCACATCAGGGCCAGCTAATACCGCACATCAGTGCCAGATAATACCGCACATCAGTGCCAGATAATACCGCACATCAGTGCCAGATAATACCGCACATCAGGGCCAGATAATACCGCACATCAGTGCCAGATAATACCGCACATCAGTGCCAGATAATACCGCACATCAGTGCCAGATAATACCGCACATCAGTGCCAGATAGTACCGCACATCAGTGCCAGATAATACCGCACATCAGTGCCAGATAATACCGCACATCAGTGCCAGATAGTACCGCACATCAGTGCCAGATAGTACCGCACATCAGTGCCAGATAATACCGCACATCAGTGCCAGATAATACTGCACATCAGTGCCAGATAATACCGCACATCAGTGCCAGATAGTACCGCACATCAGTGCCAGATAGTACCGCACATCAGTGCCAGATAATACCGCACATCAGTGCCAGATAATACCGCACATCAGTGCCAGATAATACCGCACATCAGGGCCAGATAATACCGCACATCAGTGCCAGATAATACCGCACATCAGTGCCAGATAATACCGCACATCAGTGCCAGATAATACCGCACATCAGTGCCAGATAGTACCGCACATCAGTGCCAGATAATACCGCACATCAGTGCCAGATAGTACCGCACATCAGTGCCAGATAGTACCGCACATCAGTGCCAGATAATACCGCACATCAGTGCCAGATAATACTGCACATCAGTGCCAGATAATACCGCAATGACAGTTCTGTTAAGGGGAAAGAGTTTAACTCCATCCACCTTCCTAATGTTAACACAGAAGACGTGTAACAAATGAAAAAATCTTGAACATACAATCTAGAGCTCAGATCTTAGTTATTAAGACGAACCTATTACACTTCCCATTGACACAACCTGTCTCTTTAATTCCACTGTAAGTGTTTCTGGATACAGCTGTGTGAGGAGTATTGGCTGATATGTTCTGTTCTCAGGAGCACAAAGCGCACATCTTCCCTTCAGCCGGCAATGTGTAATTATTATTTTTTCTTTTACCAAGTGTTAGTATTAGGATTAGTCATTCTCTGATCTTCTCCTGGGATAATAGAGTCAGATGAACCCATAAATACCTGGAATTGTCTGTGAAATAAAGTATACCAAAAGCTCAGCACAAATCCTATGTCTACAGCAAGTGTCTACCGCCATGTACAAGAATATTACTATAACGATATTATAAGACTTTGTACAGGAACATAACTACTATAATACTGCTCCTATATACAGGAACATAACTACTATAATACTGCTCCTATATACAGGAATATAACTACTATACTACTGCCCCCTATATACAGGAACATAACTACTATAATACTGCTCCTATATACAGGAATATAACTACTATAATACTGCCCCTATATACAGGAATATAACTACTATAATACTGCCCCCTATATAAAGGAATATAACTACTATAATACTGCTCCTATATACAGGAATATAACTACTATAATACTGCTCCTATATACAGGAATATAACTACTATAATACTGCTCCTATATACAGGAACATAACTACTATAATACTGCTCCTATATACAGGAATATAACTACTATACTACTGCCCCCTATATACAGGAACATAACTACTATAATACTGCTCCTATATACAGGAATATAACTACTATAATACTGCCCCCTATATACAAGAATATAACTACTATAATTGTAGGTAGTGAGGTGTAGAAGCCTGCACCGCTCCCGGACTGTGCACTATTATGGATGGAAGCCAAGGACCAGTCCTTAGGACCGAGCTGCAACTGTGAATGAGGCTGCTGAAAGGGGGTGCACACTACAGAGCAAAGAGGTACTGAAGTGGAAAAGGAGAAATATGCAGTCGCACTCACCCTTGGACTTTCAGCTTAGCGGCTTTATTGCAATTCACAGAGCTCGGGGAGGGAGAGGGTTCAGGTGTGTACGCGTCCTGGGACGGCCGTTTCGGGGATACGCCCCCTTTGTCACCTGGTCGACAAAGGGGGCGTATCCCCGAAACGGCCGTCCCAGGACGCGTACACACCTGAACCCTCTCCCTCCCCGAGCTCTGTGAATTGCAATAAAGCCGCTAAGCTGAAAGTCCAAGGGTGAGTGCGACTGCATATTTCTCCTTTTCCACATAACTACTATAATACTGCTCCTATATACAGGAATATAACTACTATAATACTGCCCCCTATATACAGGAATATAACTACTATAATACTGTTCCTATATACAGGAATATAACTACTATAATACTGCTCCTATATACAGGAATATAACTACTATAATACTGCTCCTATATACAGGAATATAACTACTATAATACTGCTCCTATATACAGGAATATAACTACTATAATACTGCTCCTATATACAGGAATATAACTACTATAATACTGCTCCTATATACAGGAATATAACTACTATAATACACGAACTGGAGAGAATGGAACGGCTGCACATCCCATCTATGGCTGATACTAATGCCGCTAGGCCTATATTAAAAATCAACACCAGAGTGTCTGTATATGAATTGATCAAGCCATATTGCCCCGTGTACCACCGCTCAGGTCCTCTGGTCCACACGGGTCCCTACGCTAACTCCACACCGTGTCGGTCAGCGACCGCCAACCCCGCAAAGCGTGCACATGCAGGGAAGGGAGGCCATGGAACGGCCCTGCAACCCCAATGTCACAGGACCAGACCCAAAAAGCCCCACCAAAACCCAGCCGACACCACCGGCGGGGAAGGCTGCCCCCAAACGACACAAGTGTGGATATGGTATTACACTTACCATTGCTGCTCTCACAGAATGGGGAAGACATAGGGTCCAGACATGTGAGCACAGGCATCTCCTGCTAATTTTGGTCATGTGGGTCTTATAAAGGAGTGCTAGCTGTTCAGAGAGGGAGAACTGTAAATCCCTTCCCTGCACGTGCACGCTTTGCGGGGTTGGCGGTCGCTGACCGACACGGTGTGGAGTTAGCGTAGGGACCCGTGTGGACCAGAGGACCTGCGCGGTGGTACACGGGGCAATATGGCTTGATCAATTCATATACAGACACTCTGGTGTTGATTTTTAATATAGGCCTAGCGGCATTAGTATCAGCCATAGATGGGATGTGCAGCCGTTCCATTCTCTCCAGTTCGTGTATAACTACTATAATACTGCTCCTATATACAAGAATATAACTACTATAATACTGCCCCCTATATACAGGAATATAACTACTATAATACTGCTCCCATATACAAGAATATAACTACTATAATACTGCCCCCTATATACAGGAATATAACTACTATAATACTGCTCCTATATACAGGAATATAACTACTATAATACTGCTCCTATATACAGGAATATACTACTATAATACTGCTCCTATATACAGGAATATAACTACTATAATACTGCTCCTATATACAGGAATATAACTACTATAATACTGCTCCTATATACAGGAATATAACTACTATAATACTGTCCCTATATACAGGAATATAACTACTATAATACTGCTCCTATATACAGGAATATAACTACTATAATACTGCCCCCTATATACAGGAATATACTACTATAATACTGCTCCTATATACAGGAATATAACTACTATAATACTGCTCCTATATACAAGAATATAACTACTATAATACTGCCCCCTATATACAGGAATATAACTACTATAATACTGCTCCTATATACAGGAATATAACTACTATAATACTGCTCCTATATACAGGAATATACTACTATAATACTGCTCCTATATACAGGAATATAACTACTATAATACTGCTCCTATATACAGGAATATAACTACTATAATACTGCTCCTATATACAGGAATATAACTACTATAATACTGTCCCTATATACAGGAATATAACTACTATAATACTGCTCCTATATACAGGAATATAACTACTATAATACTGCCCCCTATATACAGGAATATACTACTATAATACTGCTCCTATATACAGGAATATAACTACTATAATACTGCTCCTATATACAGGAATATAACTACTATAATACTGATCCTATATACAGGAATATAACTACTATAATACTTCTCCTATATACAGGAATATAACTACTATAATACTGCTCCTATATACAGGAATATAACTACTATAATACTGCTCCTATATACAGGAATATAACTACTATAACACTGACCCCTATATACAGGAATATAACTACTATAATACTGCTCCTATATACAGGAATATAACTACTATAATACTGCTCCTATATACAGTAATATAACTACTATAATCCGCTCCTATATACAGGAATATAACTACTATAATACTGCTCCTATATACAGGAATATAACTACTATAATACTGCTCCTATATACAGAGCTATACTACTATAATACTGCTCCTATATACAGGGATATAACAAATGTCCCTAAATCATTAGTATGTTATCATGATATGGAGCACTGTCCTGTAGATATATGGCAGTATTATATGCTTATTGTATTGTAGTATTATTTTGCGCTATATTACAGTGTGCACTGTTTTGTACTATTATTTATATATATGATTATTATAGTCCTGCCCTCAGGCGTCCTCCGTGTCGGTGTACTTTGCCTCTTGGCTCTGTGTACAGTATACAGGGGTCATGCGGTGAGGGGCGGTGTAACGCTTACTTATAAACAACCTAAAATCTCTGTAATTTGGCTGCTGGATGAGTGTATTTTAGCCGGCACAATGTGGCGTGTTATAATGGCAGAGAGCAGCGTGCGTGGCCATGGTAACCGGCTCCACTTCTGATGAATGGGCTGTCAGGGAAAAGGCTCTCGACGGTTTACAAACCAGAAGAAAAGGCTTTTCCCTGAATATAAACCCGTTATATGGGCAGCGAGCACACCCCGACATCTCCTGTATGCTGCAGCATTGCACAAGGACATATGGCCGCCTGCGTCGCCTTCACTGCTCTCTATCCCGCTCCTTGGGGGAGAGCGACACAAACAGTGACCGCCAACAGGTTTCTATGGGATCCTGAAGAAGAAATCTAGTGCGGACTCTCAAGAAAGAGAGGGGGAACCCCTCATCATAGGAATGGGAAGACCCCAAGAGACCAGGGACTGTATAGTAGCCACATCTATATGATGTAGACTCAGCTGATGTAGGGGTGTGGGGGGGTGAGAAAGTCTCTGGACCCGGCCTGGAGCCCTGAAAGGTCCAAGATGCCTTATGGGAGTCCTGTACAACTTCCTATTTTCTGGTTTTCCTTATCTCTTAGGAGGTAGATAGATAGATAGATAGATAGATAGATAGATAGATAGATAGATAGATAGATAGATAGGAGATAGATAGATAGATAGGAGATAGATAGGAGATAGATAGATAGATAGATAGATAGATAGATAGATAGATAGATAGATAGATGATAGATAGATAGATAGGAGATAGATAGATAGATAGATAGATAGATAGGAGATAGATAGGAGATAGATAGATAGATAGATAGATAGATAGGAGATAGATAGATAGATAGGAGATAGATAGATAGATAGATAGATAGATAGATAGATAGATAGATAGGAGATAGATAGATAGATAGATAGATAGATAGATAGATAGATAGATAGATAGATAGGAGATAGATAGATAGATAGATAGATAGATAGGAGATAGATAGATAGATAGATAGATAGATAGATAGGAGATAGGAGAGAGATAGGAGACAGATAGATAGGAGATGGATAGATAGAGAGAGAGATAGATAGATAGATAGATAGATAGATAGATAGATAGATGGGAGATAGATAGATAGATAGGAGATAGATAGATAGATAGATAGATAGATAGATAGATAGATAGGAGATAGATAGATAGATAGATAGATAGATAGGAGATAGATAGATAGGAGATAGATAGATAGGAGATAGATAGGAGATAGATAGATAGGAGATAGATAGATAGATGGGCGATAGATAGATAGATAGATAGATAGATAGATAGATAGGAAATAGGAGATAGATAGATAGATAGATAGATAGATAGATAGATAGATAGATAGATAGGAGATAGATAGGAGATAGATAGATAGGAGATAGATAGATAGATAGATAGATAGATAGATAGATTGATAGATAGATAGATAGGAGATAGATAGATAGATAGATAGGAGATAGATAGATAGATAGATAGATAGGAGATAGATAGATAGATAGATAGATAGATAGATAGATAGATAGATAGATAGATAGGAGATAGATAGGAGATAGATAGATGATAGATAGATAGATAGATAGATAGATAGGAGATAGATAGATAGGAGATAGATAGATAGATAGATAGATAGATAGATAGGAGATAGATAGGAGATAGATAGATAGATAGATAGATAGATAGATAGATAGATAGATAGGAGATAGATAGAAGATAGATAGATAGATAGATAGATAGGAGATAGATAGATAGATAGATAGATAGATAGGAGATAGATAGATAGATAGATAGATAGATAGATAGATAGGAGATAGATAGATAGATAGGAGATAGATAGATAGATAGATAGATAGATAGATAGATAGATAGATAGATAGGAGATAGATAGATAGGAGATAGATAGATAGATAGGAGATAGATAGATAGATAGATAGATAGGAGATAGATAGATAGATAGATAGATAGATAGATAGATAATAGATAGATAGATAGATAGGAGATAGATAGATAGATAGATAGATAGATAGATAGATAGGAAATAGATAGATAGATAGGAGATAGATAGGAGATAGATAGATAGGAGATAGATAGATAGATAGGAGATAGATAGATAGGAGATAGATAGATAGATAGATAGATAGGAGATAGATAGATAGATAGATAGATAGATAGATAGATAGATAGATAGATTGGAGATAGATAGATAGAGAGATAGATAGGAGATAGATAGATAGATAGATAGATAGATAGGAGATAGATAGGAGATAGATAGATAGATAGATAGATAGATAGATAGATAGAAGATAGATAGATAGATAGATAGATAGATAGATAGATAGATAGATAGATAGATAGATTGGAGATAGATAGATAGAGAGAGAGATAGATAGGAGATAGATAGGAGATAGATAGATAGATAGGAGATAGATAGATAGATAGATAGATAGATAGATAGATAGATAGATAGCATACCTCCCAACTTTTGCAAAGAGCAAAGAGGGACATGTGCGCCGCAGTCCCCATAGCAACCCTCCATAGCCACGCCCCCACAGCAACCCTCCATAGCCACTCCCCTACAGTCACCACATGCTGCTGACTGAATAGTGCCCTATACAGTATCCAATCCCCCCAAAAATGCCCTATATAGTATCCAATCCCCCATTATAGTGCCCCACATAGTATCCAATGCCCCACATAGTGTCCCACATAGTATCCAATCCCCCACATAGTGCCCCACATAGTATCCAATGCCCCATATAGTGCCCCACATAGTAGCCAATGCCCATATAGTGCCCCACATAGTAGCCAATTCCCATATAGTGCCCCACATAGTAGCCAATCCCTCCATATAGTGCCCCACATAGTAGCCAATCCCCCATAGAGTGCCCCACATAGTAGCCAATCCCCCATAGAGTGCCCCACATAGTAGCCAATCCCCCATATAGTGCCCACATAGTAGCCAATGTCCCCATAGAGTGCCCCACATAGTAGCCAATCCCCCATAGAGTGCCCCACATAGTAGCCAATGCCCCCATATATGCCCCACATAGTAGCCAATCCCCCATATAGTGCCCACATAGTAGCCAATGCCCCATATAGTGCCCACATAGTAGCCAATGCCCCCAAATATGCCCCACGTAGTAGCCAATGCCCCCATATAGTGCCCCACATAGTAGCCAATGCCCCCCATATAGTGCCCACATAGTAGCCAATGCCCCACATAGGAGCCAATGCCCTTCATAGTAGCCAATCCCCCATATAGTGCCCCACATAGTAGCCAAAGCCCCCATATATGCCCCACATAGTAGCCAATGCCCCCCATATAGTGCCCCACATATTATCCAATCCCCATATAGTGCCTCCCATAGTAGCCAATGCCCCCATATATGCCCCACATAGTAGCCAATGCCCCCATATAGCGCCCCACAGAGTAGCCAATCCCCCATTAGTGTGGCCCCAGTGAAAAAAACAATAAACCAGTAACTCACCTGTCCCAGCAGCTCCTCTCCCGGCAGAGCGCGCACTCCCGTCATCCTCCGGGGCGGGCAGCGGGGTATACAGACACTGACTGTGCCGGAAGTAATTCATGATAGAGGCTGCAGGTCACTTCCGGCACAGTCAGTGTCTGTATATCCCGCTGCCCGCCCCGGAGGATGATGGGAGTACGCGCTCTGCCGGGAGAGGAGCTGCTGGGATCGGCAGACAGGTGAGTTACTGGTTTATTGTTTTTTCGCTGGGGCCACATATAATGCAGGACACTGGGTGCCGTTCCGGGACCGCGGGACAGCACCCCGAAAACGGGACTGTCCCGCGGAATCCGGGACAGTTGGGAGGTATGAGATAGATAGATAGATAGATAGATAGATAGGAGATAGATGTGTTGCAGTAAGGGGAGCTCTGGAAATATTCCTGTTACAGGCCTAGTGGAAGTGACTCCTATAGTTCCTGAGGTAAAACCTGCCTCAGAGGTAACAAAGGGGACTGCACCTTGGTGTCATGGTTGGTGATGATGATACTTGTGGTTCCCCCTGGGGCTTCTCTTCTGCCTGAAGCTGGTGGAGGCTGGGATGGGCCACTGGTGCTGGGGAGGAGATTTGTGTGTAAATGGAGTCTAGTACTGGCAGTGAACCACCTGGTAGAGTGACGCTGAGGCTCCATCTCTGGTTAATAATCAATAGAAATAATCAATAGAAATAGACATAATCAATAGAAATAAGCTCCATAACTCCCATCTGTGGCGCTGACTCCTCAATAATCTCATAATCTCCTCAATTTCCTCATAAACTGGTGGTCTCCTCATAAGCTGGTGTTCTCCTCAGTTTCCTCATAAACTGGTGGTCTCCTCATAAGCTGGTGTTCTCCTCAGTTTCCTCATAAACTGGTGGTCTCCTCATAAGCTGGCGGTCTCATCAGTTTCCTCATAAGCTGGTGGTCTCCTCAGTTTCCTCATAAAATGGTGGTCTCAGTTTCCTCATAAGCTGGTGGTCTCCTCAGTTTCCTCTTAAACTGGTGGTCTCCTCAGTTTCCTCATGAGCTGGTGGTCTCCTCAGTTTCCTCATGAGCTGGTGGTCTCCTCAGTTTCCTCATGAGCTGGTGGTCTCCTCAGTTTCCTCATGAGCTGGTGGTCTCCTCAGTTTCCTCATAAGCTGGTTGTCTCCTCAGTTTCCTCATAAACTGGTGGTCTCCTCAGTTTCCTTATAAGATGGTGGTCTCCTCAGTTTCCTCATGAGCTGGTGGTCTCCTCAGTTTCCTCATAAACTGGTGGTCTCCTCAGTTTCCTCATAGGCTGGTGGTCTCCTCAGTTTCCTCATAAAATGGTGGTCTCAGTTTCCTCATAAGCTGGCGGTCTCCTCAGTTTCCTCTTAAACTGGTGGTCTCCTCAGTTTCCTCATGAGCTGGTGGTCTCCTCAGTTTCCTCATAGGCTGGTGGTCTCCTCAGTTTCCTCATGAGCTGGTGGTCTCCTCAGTTTCCTCATGAGCTGGTGGTCTCCTCAGTTTCCTCATGAGCTGGTGGTCTCCTCAGTTTCCTCATAGGCTGGTGGTCTCCTCAGTTTCCTCATGAGCTGGTGGTCTCCTCAGTTTCCTCATAAGCTGGTGGTCTCCTCAGTTTCCTCATAAACTGGTGGTCTCCTCAGTTTCCTTATAAGATGGTGGTCTCCTCAGTTTCCTCATGAGCTGGTGGTCTCCTCAGTTTCCTCATAAACTGGTGGTCTCCTCAGTTTCCTCATAGGCTGGTGGTCTCCTCAGTTTCCTCATAAAATGGTGGTCTCAGTTTCCTCATAAGCTGGTGGTCTCCTCAGTTTCCTCTTAAACTGGTGGTCTCCTCAGTTTCCTCATGAGCTGGTGGTCTCCTCAGTTTCCTCATAGGCTGGTGGTCTCCTCAGTTTCCTCATGAGCTGGTGGTCTCCTCAGTTTCCTCATGAGCTGGTGGTCTCCTCAGTTTCCTCATGAGCTGGTGGTCTCCTTAGTTTCCTCATAGGCTGGTGGTCTCCTCAGTTTCCTCATGAGCTGGTGGTCTCCTCAGTTTCCTCATAAGCTGGCGGTCTCCTCAGTTTCCTCTTAAACTGGTGGTCTCCTCAGTTTCCTCATGAGCTGGTGGTCTCCTCAGTTTCCTCATAGGCTGGTGGTCTCCTCAGTTTCCTCATGAGCTGGTGGTCTCCTCAGTTTCCTCATGAGCTGGTGGTCCCCTTAGTTTCCTCATAGGCTGGTGGTCTCCTCAGTTTCCTCATGAGCTGGTGGTCTCCTCAGTTTCCTCATAAGCTGGTGGTCTCCTCAGTTTCCTCATAAACTGGTGGTCTCCTCAGTTTCCTTATAAGATGGTGGTCTCTTCAGTTTCCTCATAAACTGGTTGTCTCCTCAGTTTCCTCATAAACTGGTGGTCTCCTCAGTTTCCTCATAAACTGGTGGTCTACTCAGTTTCCTCATGAGCTGGTGGTCTCTTCAGTTTCCTCATAGGCTGGTGGTCTCCTCAGTTTCCTCATAAGATGGTGGTCTCCTCTGATGCTAACTACACTGTGGAAAGTCCTCACACAACTGCCATTTTATAGAGAGGGTTCATTAGCATAAGCCCTCCCACTTTCTAGATGTTTCTGTCAGCTGTTGTAATGCACTAAGGAGGCAGTTGGTGGTGCTGTTACCTAACTCCCTGTGTATGGTGTGTGTGATAGTAGTGACCCATCTCTACTATAGCTTCTCTCTATCATAAATAGTAAACTGACATACTAACTACCATAACATTCTCGGCCTAGCCCTAGGGCGGTTTTGTTAGTTTCCTTGTATAGCCTCCTTGTTGCTGGGCGTCCTCTTGTTCCTCAAGTTCAGCCAAGGAGGGAGAGAACAATAAGGAGGCAGCTGTTTCCTCACCAAGGACCCTAGATGAAGCTCTCAATGTCTTCTGTCCATCTGTGTCTCATGTGGAGCGGCATCCATGGCAGGTCAGGGTTTCTCTCTTGTGAGGTGAAGCCGTTCTGCCCTGGACTGCAGGGTCTCAGCTCTCACCTGCACTGACACACTGTAACAGATTCAGCTGTGTGAGCTACACCTGGTCTGGATTGTGGATGTAGACGAGAACAATCCCATTCCCTGCCAAGAAGCGGAGATCTTAGGGTCCATTTACACAGAAAGATTATCTGACAGATCATCTGCCAAAGATTCGAAGCCAAAGTCAGAAACAGACTATAAACATAGATCGGGTCATAAAGGAAAGCCTGAGATTTCTCCTCTTTTCAAATCCATTCCTGGCTTTTGCTTCAAATCTTTGGCAGATAATCTGTCTGTGTAAATGCACCATAAGGGTGAGTAATATACCTCAGCAGTGCTTCCTGTAATACAGTGATGAAGCTCATTTGCATTAAAACGGATAACCACATTTGAATTCAAATTGACAAACTGTTTAAGCCCCTCCCTATTCTAGCTCAGAACCTCCCCCAACTTACCAGAAACATCCTTTTATGGAAATTTTCATTAGCTCCACCTCTTTTTTTTATATCTGTTTGATACATTAGAGGTCCCCTTGAGGTGTTCACTTAACCGGTCACTTGCTAGGTGGCAACGTGTGACGCCACTTCTATGGTGGTTGGTTGGAATATAGCTCAGCCAGATGTTAGGCTGTCGTGAGTGGAGTTATGACCCACCCAGACTATTGGTACCGCCACCCACAAAAAGGGGAGATGACCCAAGGAGAAAGCAATGGCTGTTTAGGTGCTTAGTGAATATCCACTGAGTCCAGTTAAAATAAATAAACTCTTCTTTTCTGTAGGAAGACTCAATACGGTGATATATATTAGGATCTTGATTTGATAATATCTTTAGTAACTTGAACTTGAACAGGAGTCTCTTCAGTTTTCTCATAAGCTGGCGGTCTCCTTAGTTTCCTCATGAGCTGGTGGTCTCCTCAGTTTCCTCATAAACTGGTTGTCTCCTCAGTTTCCTCATAAGATGGTGGTTTTAGTTTCCTCATGAGCTGGCGGTCTCCTCAGTTTTCTCATAAGCTGGTGGTCTCCTCAGTTTCCTCATAAGCTGGTGGTCTCCTCAGTTTCCTCATGAGCTGGCAGTCTCCTCAGTTTTCTCATAAGCTGGTGGTCTCCTCAGTTTCCTCATAAGCGGGCGGTCTCCTCAGTTTCCTCATAAGCTGGTGGTCTCCTCAGTTTCCTCATAAGCTGGTGGTCTCCTCAGTTTCCTCATAAGCGGGCGGTCTCCTCAGTTTCCTCATAAGCTGGTGGTCTCTTCAGTTTCCTCATAAACTGGTGGTCTCTTCAGTTTCCTCATAAACTGGTTGTCTCCTCAGTTTCCTCATGAGCTGGCGGTCTCCTCAGTTTCTTGATAAGCTGGCAGTCTCCTCAGTTTTCTCACGGAACTGCAATCCCCAACCCCCCTGAAATAAAGACAAACAACTTTGCTCAAAAATGGTTGCGGTGCCTTTAATATGGGTCAAATAAATACAAGCAAATGGCAAATAAATAAATATTTAATAAATAATTAAAAACATAAACTGAGCAATTGCAGCTAACAAATCCTCCTAGTAGACCTGGGAGAATAGACTCCACTATTAAGCACCGCGACTGAGAAGGAGGGACCTTGAACAAGGGCGGGCGGGGAATCTTCTCCTCTCACAGGCTGCTCGTCGACTGAGCACTGGACTGCAAAAGCACAACTATAACGGCTCCCTCATCACGCTCAAATGACCGCTGCCAATCAGATGTACAGACTCCCAAATCTACCTGGATACAGAAACTTCTGGTAAGTAGAAACCACCTGTGGAGAGAAAAAGGGGGGGGGGGGACAAACAGCCTACCTGGACTGAACCAGAAAACTAAACTAGCATCCGACTAAAGGGCCTATTACAGGGGTCGTTTAGAGGAGCAAACGAGCGCTCTCAGCGCTCGTTTGCTCCTCGTTCCCCGCTCACTGCCGTCGCTATTCAACGCGGCTGCAGCTAGCAGGTGAGTGCGGGAGGGGGCGGCGGGGAGCTGCGGGGGCGCTGATCGTCCGGGCAGACCATAGGATATAGCAGCGTCTGCTGCCGACGCTCCTATTCAACGGAGCGACTGCAGCATATCGCTGCTATACCAGTCGCTTGTTTTTCAACATGAATGATGTCGGCTGATCGTTGCACTCTATTCCACGGGACGATTATCGTCCGTAGCGGCCGATATCGGCCGAATACGGACGGTAATCGTTCCGTGGAATAGGGCTTTTAGAGAAAAAGGGGGGGGGGGGCGGTGCAATTCCGTCTGTCCCCCTTTTTTATAAAGGGGGGCCCCTGACATAAGCTGGCGGTCTATTCAGTTTCTTCATAAGCTGATGGTCTCCTCAGTTTCCTCATAAACTGGTGTTCTATTCAGTTTCCTCATAAACTGGTGGTCTCTTCAGTTTCCTTTTAAGCTGGTGGTCTCCTCAGTTTTCTAATAATCTGGCGGTCTCCTCAGTTTCCTCATAAGCTGGCGGTCTCCTCAGTTTCCTAATAAGCTGGTGGTCTCCTCAGTTTCCTCCTAAGCTGGTGGTCTCCTCAGCTTACTCATAAACTGGCGGTCTCCTCAGTTTCCTCATAAGCTGGGGGTCTCCTCAGTTTCCTCATAAGCTGGTGGTCTCCTCAGCTTCCTCATAAGCTGGCGGTCTTCAGTTTCCTCATAAGCAGGGAGGGCGCGAACGGGCGCAGCTAGTGGCAGCCCGGACATGACTGTGTGGGCAGTGGGGGGGTAAAGGTGTATAGGGGGTTAACAGTGTGCATGGGGGGCTCGTGGTGGTTTAGCAGTTAGAGTGGGGAGGGGTTATAGCAAAGGAAGTTTTGGGGAATAGCCAATAGGGAATAAAAGGGGGTAGGCTGCTTGGGGAGGTATAAGAGTAGGGTGGGGGAGGGGCTACTCACATGCTCCTGATCCGGACCAGAGAACGGACGTCGGGTGGCTGCCACGAGCCTGACGAGATGGAGCGTGAACGGGTCCTGGCCTTCATGCGGGAGGCAGCGGCGCAACATGGGGCGGCTTGGCTGCAGGAGCAGCTAGGTATGGTCGTAGGGGAAGCGGGGGGGGAGGCAGGCCCCTCAGATGCTCGCCCTCCCGCACGCCGCCGGCGGCCGCCGGAGCGGCTCAGCCCCGATATGCCCCGCCGCTCCCGCCGTGTAGGGAGCCCTGCGCAGGACACCCTCCAACTTCCCCCCGCCGGTCCTCACGCCCTCGGTCAGGGGGGTCGGGTGGGAGGAATCCCGCAGCACGGCGTGGTTCCGGAGCAGGGGGGGAGGCCCCAGCTGCAGCCTCCTCCTCCCCCTGCCCGGCGGCCGGAACCGGAAGTGACGCGGCTGGCCCCTCTTCGCGTCAGCAGCAGGGGGCGGTCCGGCATGTGACGACTCCCGGGGTTAGGCCCCGTATGTGCCGCAGGGAGCGGGGAAGAATCTCTGGGGCCCAGAGACGGCCTGAAGTGCGGGCTCGCACAGCGGAGGCCGGTAAGGTGACGTCCCGCGGTCGGCGGGGGGAGGCCAGACCGTCCCGGGCTAGGGGCGGTTATCTTCAGTCGGTAGCTGCGGCCAGCCCCCCAGTTGTCACAGCCCCTGTTCAGCTGCGTGCACAGGGTGTCCCTGGTGCAGGAGGTTCCAGAAACGTGGGGGCTTCTTCGTCTGAAGAGGAGCCTGAGATGGAAGAGGGAGAGATCGACGCCCGGTCTGCAGCAGGCCGAGGATCCGCCGTCGCGGCTGTTCTGGCACCCGCCGTGAGTCAGCCTGGTGAGTCTCCTTCTATGTCCGTTGTGCCTGCGGTGTGGTCGGCTGTTCAGTCTGGTGTGCGTGGTGGGGGAGTGATGGGGGCTGGGGGGCAGAGTGTGCCTGGGGGGAGTCCGTTTGCGGGTATGGGTGAGCTGGTGATGCAGTTTCTGAGTGGGATGAGAGAGCTGGTTGGGCAGGGTGTTGGAGCGCCTACGAGTTCGGGGTCGCCTGTGGCTGCGTGGCTGGGGGGTAGCACGGCGCCTGTACCACCTCAGGTTGCCGGGTCGACGGGTGCGACGGGGGGGTCTTTGGCTGTGGGGGGACCTATGGCGCTTGCATCGGGCAGTAGCGCGGGCGCGGGGGGCGGCGACGGGTTGGTGCACTTGGACGATAGGGCGCGGGGAGAGGTGTACGTGTGCTTTGAGGGGCCGTTGGGGGCCCACTTGAAGCAGGACGTGCGGGATAAGATCTGGCGGAACGAGTATGTGGAGATCTTCTCTCTCTTACCCTTGGAAAAGTTTAACTTGGACAGGGGTAAGCCGGATGAGAGCAAGAAGGAGGAGGAGGAGAAGCGGCGGTATCGACTGATCCCGCGGACGTTCTCCAACTGGCTCCAAGCTTTTTCTATTTTAGCTAGCGTGGTGGGTTGCCGCCGCGACCGCCTCTTGTCCCGTGCAGCCGCCGGGGTCCTTGTGTAGGAACCCGGCGCTGCTGCTGCTTCGGCCCCTGGGGCGCCTCACCTCTCCTCCGTGCGGTCTGTGCCGGCCGGCGCGCGCGTCCCCGCCTCCTAGGGCGCGCGCGCGCCGGCTGTCTCAGATTTAAAGGGGCAGTGCGCTCCTAATTGGTTAGTGTCACCAATCACTCCCCTATAAATCCCAGCATGCCCTGTCCTTAGTGTTGGAGCCTCTACATGCTTCCCATAGCGTTTGGCCCAGCTCCCTGTTGTTCCTGTGTCCTGTCCGTTACCTGGTCCCAAGTCCCTGTTCCTGAGTCCTGTCCGTTACCCGGTCCCTAGTCCCTGTTCCTGGTTCCTGTTTCCCTGTCACTCCATCTGTTCCTGCGTTCAGCCTGTCACGTGCGCTCTCACCTGCAGACCATTGCCAGTGCCATCTCCTGCCTACTGCTCCTGCCACGCCTCGCCTGCCGACACCAGCAACCAAGCCAGGGGTAGCGACCTGGGGGTCGCCTGCCGCAGCAAGTCCATCCCGCCTTGCGGCGGGCTCTGGTGAAAACCAGCGGCCCCTTAGACTCCGCTCCCTGGTGAGGTTTGTGCCATCGCTGGTGCCGGTCCAGTGGATCCACTACTCCGGGCGTTACAGTAGGCTCCAACACTGGATCCCGGCGAGGTGCCAGATCTCCGTGACGTCGCCAGAGTGGTCGCGCAACAGGCTCAACAAATCCAGAAACAGTCACAGCAGATCCAGCAACTCACTGCCGCCTTACAGCAGCAGACTACTGCCCAGCGCACACCATCTCCTGACGCTGCTTCTTCACTCCGACTGGCCCTCCCAAGCAAGTACTCTGGGGACTCTAAGTTGTGCAGAGGATTCCTGACTCAGTGCACCATGCACATTGAACTTTTGAGTAGTCAGTTTTCCACCGAGCGCTCTAAAGTGGCTTTCATCATCAGCCTATTAGAAGGTAGAGCCCTGGCCTGGGCCACGCCACTGTGGGACCGTGATGATCCTGTTGCTGCCAATCTCCGGGCCTTCCTATTCGAGTTTCGCTCCGTCTTTGAGGAACCTGCCCGTGCTTCTTCAGCCGAGACTGCTCTCCTCAACCTCTCTCAAGGCAGCTCCTCTGTTGGTGACTACGCCATCCAGTTCCGCACCCTGGCAGCTGAATTGGACTGGAACGAGGCCGCCCTATTGGCCACCTTCAAGAAGGGCCTGTCTAGTCGAGTGAGAGACGTGCTCGCTGCCCGAGACCTGCCTACCTCCCTGAACGAACTCATTCTACTGGCCACCCGAGTTGATACTCGTTTTTCGGAGAGGGAGGAGGAGGTTCGGCATGAACATTTACTAACCCATTCCCGTCGCCATCCCCAGCTGGCGCCGGTTTTCCAGAATCCTGACCTTTCGATGTCCCAACCCTCTCCTGAGATTCCTATGCAGGTGGAACGGGCTCACCTGACGCCTGATGAAAGAATCCGGCGCCTGGAGCAGAATCTCTGTCTCTATTGCGGTGGTTCCGATCACTTCCGGCTAGGATGTCCCCTACGTCCCCAAACATCCGGAGGATGCTCGCACCTAGGTCCGGTGGGACAGGTGTCCCTAGGTGCGAATGCCACCATTCCAAGTCTGTCTATGCCAGTTTCCATCCGGACTCCCTCAGGACAAAATCATCAGACTACTGCCTTCCCCGATTCTGGCTCAGCAGGCAGTTTTATTGCGGCAACATTGGTCCAAAGATGGCGGCTACCAGTGACCCGACTAGCCAGGCCCCTGACTATCTCCTCGGTCACGGGCGAAATTCTTACCGACCGTGTGTACTACCAGACCGCATCTTTAGTCCTCCAGGTGGGTCCTTTACATCAAGAAGAGATATCCTTCTACGTCCTGCCCCATTCTTCCCCCGCGGTCCTCCTGGGACTCCCGTGGCTACAAGAACATGCCCCTCAGCTGGACTGGAGAACCGGGGAGATTCTCAGTTGGGGTCAGGACTGTTCCCACCAGTGTCTCAAGTCACCTCAGACCAAGTGTATTATGTCATTTCCTGTCCCGGCCAAGCCTCTATCCGGCCTACCGGCAGAAGACCAAGACTCGGCGGATGCCTTCTCTGACGAGGTGTACCCTCTCCCCGTACCCAAGACTAAGGTCGTGTCCTCTCACCACCGGAAGAACTTACAGAAGGTCCTCGTCCACAGACCCACAGTCCCTTGCCACGTTATACCGCCTGATCGCCTAGTACCAGTCGTCACCTCCACTCTTCAGAGAGTACCCCCCGGAAAGACTCATGTTCACCCTGCGCTTCGAAGAGGTATTTTGAAGTGGGGACATTCCTCGTTGGAGGCCGGGCACCCTGGAGTCCGTAAGACCGGCCAACGGATCTCTCGCCACTACTGGTGGCCCAGCCTATCCCAAGATGTCAAAGACTTTGTGGCTTCCTGTGCCATTTGCAGGCAAGAAAGAGGGGGAGGCCAAAGGGGGGGGGTACTGTCACGGCCGCGGCGGCTTCCCGCGTTCCGGGTTGCCGCCGCGACCGCCTCTTGTCCCGTGCAGCCGCCGGGGTCCTTGTGTAGGGACCCGGCGCTGCTGCTGCTTCGGCCCCTGGGGCGCCTCACCTCTCCTCCGTGCGGTCTGTGCCGGCCGGCGCGCGCGTCCCCGCCTCCTAGGGCGCGCGCGCGCCGGCTGTCTCAGATTTAAAGGGGCAGTGCGCTCCTAATTGGTTAGTGTCACCAATCACTCCCCTATAAATCCCAGCATGCCCTGTCCTTAGTGTTGGAGCCTCTACATGCTTCCCATAGCGTTTGGCCCAGCTCCCTGTTGTTCCTGTGTCCTGTCCGTTACCTGGTCCCAAGTCCCTGTTCCTGAGTCCTGTCCGTTACCCGGTCCCTAGTCCCTGTTCCTGGTTCCTGTTTCCCTGTCACTCCATCTGTTCCTGCGTTCAGCCTGTCACGTGCGCTCTCACCTGCAGACCATTGCCAGTGCCATCTCCTGCCTACTGCTCCTGCCACGCCTCGCCTGCCGACACCAGCAACCAAGCCAGGGGTAGCGACCTGGGGGTCGCCTGCCGCAGCAAGTCCATCCCGCCTTGCGGCGGGCTCTGGTGAAAACCAGCGGCCCCTTAGACTCCGCTCCCTGGTGAGGTTTGTGCCATCGCTGGTGCCGGTCCAGTGGATCCACTACTCCGGGCGTTACATTCTGCTACCTGGATTCGATAAGCGAGGCTTATCGGGTCTACGGTGGCACGGCATGGTTGCGGTACGACGAACAGTTCCGGCAGCGCAAGGCGGTTAGGCAAGCTTTGGGCTGGGATCACAAGGATATTGCCTTGTGGATGCGGCTTATGTCGGCGCCACGGACGCCGGCACAGCCGTTTCGTGGGGGGGCCGGGGGCTCAGCGTCGTCGGCTGGGACTTCGGCCACCCAGCGCCCGGGGGGTTGCTGGCAATATAATGAGGGGCATTGCAGGTTTGGGTCCACCTGCAAGTTCAAGCATGAATGCGGAACTTGCGGCGGGAACCACCCACAGTCAAAATGTTTTAGAAAACAGAAAGGGGGGCGTGCCGCAGAGTCTGGAAATAAAGGGGCGGACGCCGGTGAATCTAGAGGCGATGCGTCCGTTTCTAAATGAATACCCAGATCGCGCGGCGGCGCAGATCTTGCGTGATGGTTTCCACTGGGGTTTTCGGATCCCCTTTTTGCCCGATGCTCCGGTTTTTCGCCCGTCTAATCTGAAGTCGGCACGGTTGCGGCCTGATGTGGTGGGCGAAAAGCTGGGTAAGGAGGTGGCTCTGGGGCGTATGGCGGGCCCGTTCGCGGAGCCGCCGTGGCCTCACCTGCGGGTCTCTCCTTTGGGTTTGGTTCCTAAGAGGGAACCTAATAAATTTCGTTTGATCCACCACCTGTCCTTCCCAGCGGGGGAGTCGGTGAATGACGGGATCGAGCAGGAGCTTTGCTCGGTGTCGTACGTGTCCTTTGATAGGGCGGTGGATTGGTTGCGGCGGTGTGGGTCGGGTGCGTTGATGGCGAAGACTGACATCGAGGCGGCTTTTAGACTTCTAACCGTGCATCCCGACTGTTTCCATTTGTTGGGCTGCATGTGGGCGGAAGGCTATTATGTGGACTGCTGCCTGCCCATGGGGTGCTCAATTTCGTGCTCTTATTTTGAGACTTTTAGCACCTTCGTGGAGTGGGTGGTTCGGAAGGAGACGGGATTGCAGTCGATTTTGCACTACCTCGACGATTTCTTGTGCGTTGGCCCGGCGGGTTCATCGATCTGTTCGGTTTTGCTGCGTTCGGTTGAGCAGGTTGCGGCGAAGTTCGGCATTCCATTATCTCCGGATAAGACCGAGGGTCCAGCTACGGTTATGCGTTTCCTCGGCATTGAGTTGGATTCGGTGGCGATGGAATGCCGGCTGCCAGAAGACAAGTTAGTGGAGCTCAGGGGGTTGGTGCATGAGTTGTTGGGCTTGCGGAAGGTGCGCTTGCGGCAATTGCAGTCGGTTTTAGGCAAGTTCAATTTTGCTTGTCGTATTATGCCGATGGGCAGGATTTTTTGCCGGCGGTTGGCGCAGGCGACGGCGGGGGTACGTTCACCGTTGCATTTTGTTCGGCTGTCGGCAGCGCATCGCGCGGATTTGCGGGTGTGGGCGGAGTTCCTGGAGCGGTACAATGGGCGGTCGGTGTGGATGGAGGATTGGGTGGAGAATGCGGACCTGGAATTGTTCACGGATGCATCGGGGGCCTTGGGCTATGGAGCGTATTTTCGAGGTGAATGGTTTGCAGGGGAGTGGCCGGTGGCTTGGAAGGAAGAAGGTTTGGTTCGGAACCTGGCCTTGTTGGAATTGTTTCCGATAGTGGCGGCTTTGTATGTTTGGGGGGACCAGTTCCGGAACAAGCGTGTGCGTTTTTGTTGCGACAATATGGCTGTGGTGCAGGCGGTGAATAGTTTGTCAGCTTCATCTCCTCCGGTTGTAAACTTGTTGCGTTGTTTGGTGTTGAGAGGTCTGGTAGTGAATGCGTGGGTGTCGGCAAGGCATGTGCCGGGAGTACATAATTCAATTGCGGACTCCCTTTCTCGTTTTCAGTGGGAGCGTTTTCGCATGTTGGCCCCGGAGTCGGAGCGGCAGGGGAGGCCAGTTCCCGCCCACCTGTGGGGAGTGGTTTCCGGACAGCCTTTTCCCTAATGGAGCGTGCGGTCACGAAGGCGACTTGGAAGGGGCGGGAGTCTGTCTGGCGTGAGTGGCGGGATTTCTGCAGTCGCTTGGGTGTGGATAGCCTACGTGGGGAAGTTGTTCCCGCTTTGCTGTGTTTTGTGGGAGAGGCATTTGAAAAGGGGGTGTCTGCGTCCGGATTAGTTAAGAAACTGGCTGGGTTAGCTTATTGGTTTAAGCTGTTCGGGGTGCGGGATGCCACGAAGGACTTCGTGGTGCGGCAAGCGGTATTAGGGTATAGTAAGTCCAGGGTGGCGAGGGACAGTAGGCGGCCGGTGTCTTTTGACCTCTTGGTTAGGTTGATTGGGGTGTTAGGGCTGATTTGTAGCGATGAGTATGAGGAGGTGTTGTTTAGTGCTGCATTTGCGCTGGCGTTTTTTGGGGCGTTCCGGGTGGGGGAGCTGGTCAGCCACTCTTGTGTCGCGAGTGGGGGCCTGCAGTTCGGGGACGTGTCGGTGGGTGTGGATTGTGTGTCTTGTTTTTTACGTCGGTCTAAGACCGACCAGTTGGGAAAGGGTAAGCGTATTGTGTTGTATGCGGTGCCGGGGGCGGCAGCTTGTCCTGTCCGGTGCGTGCAGCAATTTTTGTCCGTTCGCCCTTGTCTGCAGCCGGGGGGCTCCTTTTTGGTACATCGTGATGGTCGCTCGCTGTCACGTTTTCAGTTTATTGCCATCTTCCGCAGCGGACTGGACAAGCTGGGGTTGCCGGCAAGGGAATTCGCCTCTCACTCTTTCCGCATTGGCGCAGCGACGGAGGCGGTCAGGTGGGGATTGGGGGAGCAGATGGTGCGGCAGATTGGGAGGTGGGAGTCTGAGAGGTTCCGGTCTTACGTGCGGTTGGAGTTGTTGTGAGTTTCAGTGTTTGACTGTGCGATTTTTTCCTTGTTGAGTGTTATGCCTTTCTTCTTTTGTTTTTAAGATGCCTGCTTGGTGTGGATCCTGGGCCATTCCTATGTCCGGCGGGGGGCGCACAGGGCGGAGATTAGGCCCGAAGGCAGGCAGCTGGGTTTCCCTAGGGAGGCCGTCAGTATCCGGTGGATAGGAATCGGGGGTTTATTGTGGAGCGGTGTCTTGCCGGAAATTCACTTTTACTCCCGTATGGATAGGTCGCCCGACGTGTTAGTATTGCATGTCGGGGGTAATGACCTTGGCGTGCGTTCTTCGCGGGAATTGATCAGGGACGTAAAGTTTGACCTGCTCCGTTTGTGGTCAATGTTCCCAGGCCTGCTTGTGGTTTGGTCTGAGATGGTGGCCCGCTTTGTCTGGAAGCATGCGCGGTCTGTTGACAAAATTAATAGAGCTCGGGGCAGAGTGAACCGGGAGGTGTCCCGGTTTGTCGCACGCAATGGGGGGATAGTGGTGCGACATAAAGAGATGGAGGTGCCTGGCTGGGGTTTCCTGGACAGAGACGGGGTGCACCCCAATGGAGTTGGTCTGGATTTGTGGACATCAGATCTGCAAGATGGGATTGAGAAGGCGGTTAAGGTGTGGCGTGACTCACAGCCCCAAGGGGTCGGGCCTGCTCGTAGTGGCGGTGGGGAGGTGGGGGATGGCGCGGAGTAAGGAGGTGTTTGGAGGGAATCTGGAGGAATAGCAACCCCTTGTTGGTTACAGGGCGTGGAAGCAGGTAGGGGTTGCTATTGGTTACCGCCTAGGCGGTGGTTAGCACATGGTGCTCGGAACGGGGGGGAGGCAGTATGGGGGCAGATTTGCCCCTCCCCTGAGTCGGTGCGTTGCGACATGGGGATTCTCCATTTCATACTGCCAGAAGTGCCATCCTTCACCTCCCCTGGGGATGTTATAGTTATATATATGTCATACATATAAAGTTAGAATTGTTTTATTAATCGTTCTGGTTGGACATTTTTGCATTTAATAAAGAGGCTGCTGTGGCCAAAATTTCCAATTTAAGATGGTGTCAGTGTCGGTCTTTTGGTGGGTGGGGAGCTACTATGGGCAGTAGGGGAAATGGTAAGTAGTCACCCCGCTATCTGCAATACACCAGTTCATGGCGGTCTCCTCAGTTTTCTAATAAGCTGGTGCTCTCTTTAGTTTCCTCCTAAGCTGGTGCTCTCCTCAGTTTCCTCATAAGCTGGTGGTCTCCTCAGTTTCCTCCTAAACTGGGGGTCTCCACAGTTTCCTCATAAGCTGGTGGTCTCCTCAGCTTCCTCATAAGCTGGCGGTCTTCAGTTTCCTCATAAGCATGCTGGTATCCTCAGTTTCCTCATAAGCATGCTCAGGGCCGGATTAAGGTTGGTGGAGGCCCTGGGCAAAAATTTTGTTGGGGGCCCCCCCATTTTTTTCCCCCAAATATATCCCATACAGCGATCTATACAGGTGGCTACTTACTGTAGCAGACTTAGCACCTACCCCTCCTCACTCCTGGCTGTGTGGCTCAGCATCCTCCTCTGTTCTGCATATGATGGTCACTACAGGCTGCAGTCCAGAGGAAGATGCCAGGCCCTAGAGACAGGATGTAAATAGTCAGATCCTCCACTCCAAAACTCTGGGTCTATTCAGGCGCAGATCCAAGATAGGCAAGATAAAAGTAGATAGGACTATAAAAATTTATTAAAATAATGACACAACGCATTTCGAAGTCGTGCTGACTTCTTTCTCAAGTGTCTTATACAAACTGTTTTCCAAGATCCATAAAAAGGGTTGCACATGCTCAGAAGGAGCTGTGGCACAGATGGTCTCTAATTGTAGACACAAGTAACGCCCATCAGTAGGTGGAACATTGTATCTCTTGGTTAACATATACACAATACATACCCAACAAAAAAAAATATATATATATATATAAAATATATATATAAATACACATATATATATATACAGAAACATAAAGTGTACATAAAAACATCGCATAAGAAATTCATATACACATAATTAAATAAATATGAATGTGTGTTTGTTTCTATTATTAAAAAGTGGCCTATCTAGTATTTTCAATAGTCTCATTCAATCCTTGTGGGGATAGAGTAGATAGTTTAAAGATCCAGTATGATTCGCGATTGATCAATTGTCGATATCTCCTCGGATGGTTTTCAGGGATCTGTTCTAATATAATAAGTGTTATATCTGTCGGGTCACTTTTATGATAAATAGAATAATGTTTAGATACACTATGCAGAAGAAATGCATTTTTTATATTAAATCTATGCTTATTCATGCGTGACCGCACTGTCTGAACAGTGCGGCCCACATATTGCAAATCACAACTGCATTCTAGCAAATATACAACAAATTGGGTAGCGCAAGTAAGTAGGTTGCGTATTGTGAATGATTCACTAGTAATATTGGATTTGAAAGTATTTACTGGGTTCGGTGACATCCATTCACAGCAAAGACAACGATTATGTCTACATCGCATGGATCCCGTGTCATCTGTATTAGGTTGTGTGAGATCATCAACTGATATTCTGCGTAGTCTACCTGGGGCTACATGGCCCCTTAAAGTTTTTGTTCTTCGAAAAATAATATTAGGTTTTTTTGGTATTACAGATTTAAGTATTGGGTCATTGCACAAAATAGACCAATTTTTTTGCAGATGTTCTTTAATTATTGATGCTCCACAGTTGTATTCTGTTACAAAAGCATAACTGAGGGGGTTCTTGTCCGTAAATTTATTCTTATGTTTATCTTTATCTTGCATATTATCTAAAATGTCCTTTTGTGTGATATTCTTATTTTTATTGTACGCTTTTTTCAAGATTTTTTCTGGATAGCCTTTATTTACAAATCTGTTTTTTAATATATTCGCCTGCTGTATATAGTCTTCTTTGTTACTGCAGTTTTTCCTTATGCGTTGGTACTGCCCAAATGGCACGTTTTTTAGCCATTGGGGTAGATGGCAGCTGGTGAAGTCAAGAAAACTATTCACATCGACACTTTTAAAGTGGGTTTTTGTAATAATTTTATCTTCACTCTTCATTAGTGTCAGATCCAAAAAATCTATATTCTCCGTACTGAAGTTCAATGTAAATTTGATTCCCCAATTATTGCAATTCAGTTCATTCACAAAGATCTGTGCATCTTTTTCTGTTCCCGTCCATATGAAGAACAGGTCGTCGATAAAACGACGATAATAGGTAACATAATTGGTGTAATACTGGGACTGTGTGATGACACTCGCCTCAAAACAGCGGTTTTGTATTATTTAGAATCCGACACTGAACTGGAAAAGATACAAACACAATTTATTTATGATGGTATGGAATTTATTTTAAATCACAATATTTTTTCTTTTCAAGATCATATATTTCAACAAGTTAAGGGCTGTGCGATGGGCACTCGCTTCGCCCCAAGTTTTGCCAACTTATTCATGGGGCGCTTTGAGGCGAGTGTCATCACACAGTCCCAGTATTACACCAATTATGTTACCTATTATCGTCGTTTTATCGACGACCTGTTCTTCATATGGACGGGAACAGAAAAAGATGCACAGATCTTTGTGAATGAACTGAATTGCAATAATTGGGGAATCAAATTTACATTGAACTTCAGTACGGAGAATATAGATTTTTTGGATCTGACACTAATGAAGAGTGAAGATAAAATTATTACAAAAACCCACTTTAAAAGTGTCGATGTGAATAGTTTTCTTGACTTCACCAGCTGCCATCTACCCCAATGGCTAAAAAACGTGCCATTTGGGCAGTACCAACGCATAAGGAAAAACTGCAGTAACAAAGAAGACTATATACAGCAGGCGAATATATTAAAAAACAGATTTGTAAATAAAGGCTATCCAGAAAAAATCTTGAAAAAAGCGTACAATAAAAATAAGAATATCACACAAAAGGACATTTTAGATAATATGCAAGATAAAGATAAACATAAGAATAAATTTACGGACAAGAACCCCCTCAGTTATGCTTTTGTAACAGAATACAACTGTGGAGCATCAATAATTAAAGAACATCTGCAAAAAAATTGGTCTATTTTGTGCAATGACCCAATACTTAAATCTGTAATACCAAAAAAACCTAATATTATTTTTCGAAGAACAAAAACTTTAAGGGGCCATGTAGCCCCAGGTAGACTACGCAGAATATCAGTTGATGATCTCACACAACCTAATACAGATGACACGGGATCCATGCGATGTAGACATAATCGTTGTCTTTGCTGTGAATGGATGTCACCGAACCCAGTAAATACTTTCAAATCCAATATTACTAGTGAATCATTCACAATACGCAACCTACTTACTTGCGCTACCCAATTTGTTGTATATTTGCTAGAATGCAGTTGTGATTTGCAATATGTGGGCCGCACTGTTCAGACAGTGCGGTCACGCATGAATAAGCATAGATTTAATATAAAAAAATGCATTTCTTCTGCATAGTGTATCTAAACATTATTCTATTTATCATAAAAGTGACCCGACAGATATAACACTTATTATATTAGAACAGATCCCTGAAAACCATCCGAGGAGATATCGACAATTGATCAATCGCGAATCATACTGGATCTTTAAACTATCTACTCTATCCCCACAAGGATTGAATGAGACTATTGAAAATACTAGATAGGCCACTTTTTAATAATAGAAACAAACACACATTCATATTTATTTAATTATGTGTATATGAATTTCTTATGCAATGTTTTTATGTACACTTTATGTTTCTGTATATATATATATGTGTATTTATATATATATTTTATATATATATATATATTTTTTTGTTGGGTATGTATTGTGTATATGTTAACCAAGAGATACAATGTTCCACCTACTGATGGGCGTTACTTGTGTCTACAATTAGAGACCATCTGTGCCACAGCTCCTTCTGAGCATGTGCAACCCTTTTTATGGATCTTGGAAAACAGTTTGTATAAGACACTTGAGAAAGAAGTCAGCACGACTTCGAAACGCGTTGTGTCATTATTTTAATAAATTTTTATAGTCCTATCTACTTTTATCTTGCCTATCTTGGATCTGCGCCTGAATAGACCCAGAGTTTTGGAGTGGAGGATCTGACTATTTACTTACCGGTTTGGTCTCTGGGAGTGGCTGCGGTCCACACACATGCGTTACTGAGTGTTGTGCCTTCCATATGCACAACCATTACAGGTGAGAGTCTCCAATTACTCGCCTGTTTTTGTGCACATTTGCCATCAGACTTCACACTATGGAGCGCTGTCCACACTTCTCTTTTCTAGAGACAGGATGGGGAGGGGTGTGTTCCCACTCAGGGTGTGTTCCCACTTTGTGTTTATGTTAATAATACATAATGCGAGAACACAGCGCTTCAGTACTTTCTGTGCTCTCTTGCCCCCTGTGTTAGCCCCCACAGCAGCATATGCAGATGTGAATGGCTGAAGGAACCTGGACTTGCAAGTCTTAAGTCCCATCTGCAGTTCCCAACCATGTACACTACCTGAAGTAGTAAGGAGCAACCAGAAAGTACTTAAAGGCTGTGTAGAATATATAGCGGATATGGTACATGTGAACGTACCATAAGGATTAAAATACACAGCTGTGTGCAGCCCATGATATGGCATATATAGCCTGTGTGCAGCATATGACATACATAGGATATACACCATATGCTGCACACAGGCTATATATCATCCACTGCTCTCAGGCTATACTGTATATCATATGCTGCACACAGGCTATATACAGTATATACCATATGCTGCACACAGGTTATATGTCATATGCTGCACACAAAATATATACAGTATATACCATATGCTGCACACAGACTATATACAGTATATACCACATGCTGCACACAGACTATATACAGTACATACCATATGCTGCACACAGACTATATACAGTATATACCATATGCTGCACACAGACTATATACAGTATATACCATATGCTGCACACAGACTATATACAGTATATACCACATGCTGCACACAGACTATATACAGTACATACCATATGCTGCACACAGACTATATACAGTATATACCATATGCTGCACACAGGATATATACAGTATATACTATATGCTGCACACAGACTATATACAGTATATACCACATGCTGCACACAGACTATATACAGTATATACCACATGCTGCACACAGACTATATACAGTATATACCATATGCTGCACACAGACTATATACAGTATATACCACATGCTGCACACAGACTATATACAGTATATACCACTTGCTGCACACAGACTATATACAGTGTATACCATATGCTGCACACAGACTATATACAGTACATACCACATGCTGCACACAGACTATATACAGTACATACCACATGCTGCACACAGACTATATACAGTATATACCACATGCTGCACACAGACTGTATACAGTATATACCATATGCTGCACACAGACTGTATACAGTATATACCATATGCTGCACACAGACTATATACAGTATATACTATATGCTGCACACAGACTATATACAGTATATACTATATGCTGCACACAGACTGTATACAGTATATACCATATGCTGCACACAGACTATATACAGTATATACTATATGCTGCACACAGACTATATACAGTATATACCATACACTGCACACAGGCTATATATCATACACTGCACACAGACTATATACAGTATATACTATATGCGGCACACAGACTACAGAATTATTATCTCATGCAGTTTTGCCACAATTTCAGCTGATACAGTAAAACTCTGCTATTAAAAAGCAGCGTGTGTATTATGGCAAAGAGCAATATTTCCCTTTTCACTTCAGGGTTCCCTACCAAATAGTTTTCTACAAAAAAAAAACAAAGAAAAAACTTGTAATTCAGTGACTCACTGAATGTAGGTATGACTGTATGTAGGATCCTCTGCTGTGCTCCCATATAGTAATAATGTCCCCTGTGCCCACATATAGTAATAATATCTCCTGTTGTGCCTCCGTATAGTAATAAAGTCCTCATGTTGTGCCCACCTATAGTAATGTTGCCCCCTGCTGTGCCATCATATAGTAATAATGTCCAGCCCTGCTGTGCCCCCTGCTGTAATGTGCCCCCATACTATATACCCCCCTGCTCTAATGTGCCTCCATAGTATATGGCCCATGCTCAGGGTATGCTGGGAGTTGTAGTCTCTGAATAAATCACTGTGTGCCGAGTCTCCTGGTGGCTGCAGTCTGTGGGTGACTACCATCAGCCCTGAAGGTCCAGCAATACATCTGTCTACAGTTATGAGAGGATTGTACTGCTGTACTACAACTCCCAGCATATCCTGAGGGCTGCAGACTGTCAGTACATGCTGGGAGTTGTAGTGCCTGCAGCTGTTGTAGTTGGGTCCTATACACTGGATGCTTTGTTGCAGATCAGAATACATAGATCTGTGGGGGCTCAGTGTAGGGAAGTGACCCCAGAACATCACTAATAGGGGATAGAACAAAAACATCTCCCCCTATCCCTATTAGTGATGTTCTGGGGTCACTTCCCTACACTGAGC
Organism: Dendropsophus ebraccatus; assembly: GCF_027789765.1. NCBI lineage: Eukaryota > Metazoa > Chordata > Amphibia > Anura > Hylidae > Dendropsophus > Dendropsophus ebraccatus. The sequence goes on along the minus strand of NC_091454.1, from coordinate 7,935,996 downwards.
CCCCACAGATCTATGTATTCTTATATGCCACAAAGCATCCAGTGTATAATGCACCTAGGACCCAACTACAGCAGCTGCAGGCACTACAACTCCCAGCATATCCTGAGGGCTGCAGACTGTTCTGGGAGTTGTAGTGCCTGCAGCTGTTGTAGTTGGGTCCTGGAGGCGTTGTGGGAGATCAGAATACATAGATCTGTGGGGGCTCAGTGTAGGGAAGTGACCCCAGAACATCACTAATAGGGGATAGAACAAAAACATCTCCCCCTATATCTTATTAGTGATGTTCTGGGGTCACTTCCCTGCACTGAGCCCCCACAGATCTATGTATTCTGATCTCCCACAAAGCATCCAGTGTATAATGCACCCAGGACCCAACTACAACAGCTGCAGGCACTACAACGCCCAGCATTTACTGACAGTCTGCAGCCCTCAGCATATGCTGGGAGTTGTAGTGCCTGCAGCTCTTGTAGTTGGGTCCTAGTTTAAAAATTTGCGCTAGTGTACTGTAGTGACCCCGGGCTGTGTCAGTACACTACCGCAAACGATACACTGACCCATTAAGACCCCAATGATACACAGGCTCTGCACACTATAGAAGTGATTATAGTGCAGTTACTAATGACTCACAGGTGACGTCTTCTCCTATTGCCGTTGCTCACACTTCGCTTTCTTCTCCATCTGGAGCAGCATCATGAAGACTTCTCCGACCACAACTCATCTGCAGGCGGGCAGCTGGGGGTGACTGGGGAAGGGAGGCAGCTGGGGGTGACTGGGGAAGGAAGGCAGCTGGGGGTGACTGGGGAAGGGAGGCAGCTGGGGGGGACTGGGGAAGGGAGGCAGCTGGGGGTGACTGGGGAAGGGAGGCAGCTGGGGGTGACTGGGGAAGGGAGGCAGCTGGGGGTGACTGGGGAAGGGAGGCAGCTGGGGGTGACTGGGGAAGGGAGGCAGCTGGGGGTGACTGGGGAAGGGAGGCAGCTGGGGGTGACTGGGGAAGGGAGGCAGCTGGGGGTGACTGGGGAAGGGAGGCAGCTGGGGGTGACTGGGGAAGGGAGGCAGCTGAGGGTGACTGGGGAAGGGAGGCAGCTGGGGGTGACTGGGGAAGGGAGGCAGGGATAGCAGCTGGGGCAACAGGGGGAGGGGAAGAAGCTGGGGGGCAGGGAGAGCAGCTGGGGCGACCGGGGGAGGGGGAGAACCTGGGGAACAGGGGGAGCAGCTGGGGCAACCGGGGTAGGGGGAGAACCTGGGGAACAGGGGGAGCAGCTGGGGTGACAGGGGGAGAAGATGGGAGGGCAGCTGGGGTTGCAGGGGGAGGGGGAAAAGCTGGGGTGACAGGGGGAGAAGATGGGAGGGCGGCTGGGGTTGCAGGGGGAGAAGATGGGAGGGCTGCTGGGGTTGCAGGGGGAGAAGATGGGAGGGCAGCTGGGGTTGCAGGGGGAGAAGATGGGAGGGAAGCTGGGGTTGCAGGGGGAGAAGATGGGGGGTGGCTGGGGTTGCAGGGGGAGAAGATGGGGGGGGCTGGGGTTGCAGGGGGAGAAGATGGGAGGGCGGCTGGGGTTGCAGGGGGAGAAGATGGGAGGGCAGCTGGGGTTGCAGGGGGAGAAGATGGGAGGGCGGCTGGGGTTGCAGGGGGAGAAGATGGGAGGGCGGCTGGGGTTGCAGGGGGAGAAGATGGGAGGGCGGCTGGGGTTGCAGGGGGAGAAGAGGGGAGGGCGGCTGGGGTTGCAGGGGGAGAAGATGGGAGGGCGGCTGGGGTTGCAGGGGGAGAAGATGGGAGGGCGGCTGGGGTTGCAGGGGGAGAAGATGGGAGGGCAGCTGGGGTTGCAGGGGGAGAAGATGGGAGGGAAGCTGGGGTTGCAGGGGGAGAAGATAGGGGGCGGCTGGGGTTGCAGGGGGAGAAGATGGGAGGGCGGCTGGGGTTGCAGGGGGAGAAGATGGGAGGGCGACTGGGGTTGCAGGGGGAGAAGATGGGAGGGCAGCTGGGGTTGCAGGGGGAGAAGATGGGAGGGCGGCTGGGGTTGCAGGGGGAGAAGATGGGAGGGCGGCTGGGGTTGCAGGGGCAGAAGATCGGGGGGCTGGGGGAGAAGATCGGGGTAAGCTGGGGTGGCAGGGGGAGAGAATGGGTGGGGGCAGCTGAGGTGACAGGCAGGGAGGGAAGAGGGAGCGGTCGGGGGGCTGAGGGATCAGCTGGTTGACAGGGGGACCAGCCGGGGGTCCGGGGGATTAGCCGGCTAGCAGGGGGACCAGCCGGGGAATCAGCAGGGCGGCAGGTACAGAGGCAGGCTGGAAAGTCTCCCCCATGCAGGGCCGGCGTGAGCTTCCGGTACAGACAGGCCGGAAGCTCACAGTGCAGCCCCGCGATGCCCGAACTTCTTCCCTGCTCAGCAGCGTGCGTGTGACGTCATCACGCCGCTGCCAAACAGGAGAGAGGTTCGGGTATCGCGGGGCTGCACTGTGAGCTTCCGGCCTGTCTGTACCGGAAGCTCACGCCGGCCCTGCATGGGGGAGACTTTCCAGCCTGCCTCTGTACCTGCCTGATCCCCCGGCCGACCCATCGCCCCCCCCAAACCGCCCGGGCGCGGAGGTTGGCGCCGGGGCGGCGGAGGGGTTTAAAAAAAAAAAAAAAAAAATAGCTCCGGAACTCCCCTTCCGGGTTTCAGCTGGTGGGGGCCCCCTAGTGGTGGAGGCCCAGGGGCACGTGCCCCTTGTGCCCCCCCTTTAATCCGGCCGTGAGCATGCTGGTATCCTCAGTTTCCTCATAAGCTGGCGGCCTCCTCAGTTTCCTCATAAGCTGGTGGTCTCCAGTTTCCTCATAAACTGGTGTTCTCTTCAGTTTCCTCATAAACTGGTGGTCTCTTCAGTTTCCTCATAAACTGGTGGTCTCTTCAGTTTCCTTATAAGCTGGCGGTCTCCTCAGTTTCCTAATAAGTTGGCGGTCTCCTCAGTTTCCTCATAAGCTGGTGGTCTTCAGTTTCCTCATAAACTGGTGGTCTCAGTTTTCTTATAAGCTGGTGGTCTCCTCAGTTTCCTCATAAGCTGGCAGTCTCCTCAGTTTCCTCATAGGCTGGTGGTCTCCAGTTTCCTCATAAACTGGTGTTCTCTTCAGTTTCCTCATAAGCTGGTGGTCTCCTCAGTTTCCTCATAAGCTGGTGGTCTCCTCAGCTTTCTCATAAGCTGGTGGTCTCCTCAGCTTTCTCATAAGCATGCTGGTCTCCTCAGTTTCCTCATAAGCTGGCGGCCTCCTCAGTTTCCTTATAAGCTGGTGGTCTCCAGTTTCCTCATAAACTGGTGTTCTCTTCAGTTTCCTCATAAACTGGTGGTCTCTTCAGTTTCCTTATAAGCTGGTGGTCTCCTCAGTTTCCTAATAAGCTGACGGTCTTCTCAGTTTCCTCATAAGCTGGCGGTCTCTTCAGTTTCCTCATAAGCTGGTGCTCTCTGTAGTTTCCTCATAAGCTGGCGGTCTCCTCAGTTTCCTCCTAAGCTGGTGGTCTCCTCAGCTTACTCATAGGCTGGCGGTCTCCTCAGTTTCCTCATAAGCTGGTGGTCTTCTCAGTTTCCTCATAAGCTGGCGGTCTCCTTAGTTTCCTCATAAGCTGGTGGTCTCCAGTTTCCTCATAACCTGGTGGTCTTCTCAGTTTCCTCATAAGCTGGCGGTCTCCTTAGTTTCCTCATAAGCTGGTGGTCTCCAGTTTCCTCATAAACTGGCGGTTTATGAGGTTTCCTCATAAAATGGTGGTCTCCTCCTCTGATGCTGACTACACTGCGGGAAGTCCTCACACAACTGCCATTTTGTATTTTATTAGCATAAGCCCACCCACTTTCTAGATGTTTCTGTTAGCTGTTGTAATGCACTAAGGAGGCAGTTGGTGGTGCTGTTACCTAACTCCCTGTGTGTGGTGTGTGTGATAGTAGTGATCCATCTCTACTATAGCTTCTCTCTATCATAAATAGTAAAACTGACGTACTAACTACCATTACACAGGCTCCATTCTCGGCCTAGCCCTAGGGCGGTTTTGTTAGTTTCCTTGTATAGCCTCCTTGTTGCTGGGCGTCCTCTCGTTCCTCAAGTTCAGCCAAGGAGGGAGAGAACAATAAGGGGGCAGCTGTTTCCTCACCAAGGACCCTAGATGAAGCTCTCAATGTCTTCTGTCCATCTGTGTCTCATGTGGAGCGGCATCCATGGCAGGTCAGGGTTTCTCTCTTGTGAGGTGATGCTGTTCTGCCCTGGACTGGATGTACACGAGAACAATCCCATTCCTTGCCAAGAAGCGGACATCTTAGGGTGAGTAATATACCTCAGCAGTGCTTCCTGTAATACAGGGATGAAGCTCATTTGCATTAAAACGGATAACCACGTTTGAATTCAAAATTGCCAAACCATTTAAGCCCCTCCCCACTTTGATCAGCACCTCCCCCAACTGACCAGAAACATCCTTTTATGCAAATTTACGTTAGCTCAACCTCTTTTTTTTATATCTGAGACATTAGAGGTCTCCTCTAAATACACAGCGCCCCCTAGTGACGTATTCTGATTACACTCCCCTATAGATTCTTATACCAACAGGGTGTAAATAATGAAGATAAATCCACAGGCCACGCTATATAACATTATAATGTACAGAGCCAGTATACAGTCTATGACACCAGATGTGGAGCTCCCCTTTAATTATTCATTGCGGCAGTAATGGACTTCTCTCCATTACCATAAACATATTCATATTAGTATCTCCTCGCCGGGACCTTGGAAGGCTAACGCCTGGCCCCCTGCGCTTCGGTCCCCGCCATCAGGGAGAGACGCGTCTAATTGAATTCATGTAAATTATCCCTTTTAATTTAATGTGTTTATTTTTCCGCCTTTTCCTCCCAGGAGTAATAAATGTAATTTCTCCCGGAGATTCAGAGTAATTACCAGTAATTTATACATTATATATGCAGGGTTTATGGCCTCCGGCTGCTCCATGGCCGGGGGGACGCTGGGACTTGTAGTTCTTCAGTTCGAACACAATGTTGCTCTATGTCTCTGTAGGTTGTATACCTGATAAGTGGAGCTCCGACCCCCAAAAAAAACATAAGAACATAGTAATCTTAAAGGGGTTGTCTGGTTTATAGATCATCTCTTGCCTTGGAGGACCCGACATAGCTGAGGATCACAAAGACAGCCTATTGATTACAGTGTAATGCTTCATCTCTCCTGTGGTGGCGCTGTGGGGAATTAAGCATTTGCTTACAGATTGCAGCTGATCACCGAGATCCTTGGTGGTGATTTTATTGTCAAAGACTCTTCAAGCGAAATGGGACTGAACAAACTGGAGAAACCTTTGTTGGACGAACATTTCTTTTCCTTCTATTTATTACTAAGCCTGCTGTGCTATTATACCTGCCCCTTAGTAATAAACCTGCTGTGCTATTATACCTGCCCCTTAGTAATAAACCTGCTGTGCTATTATACCTGCCCCTTAGTAATAAACCTGCTGTGCTATTATACCAGCCCCTTAGTAATAAACCTGCTGTGCTATTATACCTGCTTCTTAGTAATAAACCTGCTGTGCTATTATACCTGCCCCTTAGTAATAAACCTGCTGTGCTATTATACCTGCTTCTTAGTAATAAACCTGCTGTGCTATTATACCTGCTTCTTAGTAATAAACCTGCTGTGCTATTATACATGCTGCCTAGTACTACCTGCTGTGCTATTATACATGCTGCCTAGTACTAACCTGCTGTGCTATTATACATGCCGCCTAGTACTAACTTGCTGTGCTATTATACCTGCCCCCACTAATAAACCTGCTGTGCTATTAAACCTGCCCCCTAGTACTAAACCTGCTGTGCTATTATATGTGCCCCTAGTATGTGCCCCTATAGCAGCTATGTACTCAGCCTCCATTGTAACCGGCCTCCATTGTACCCGGCCTCCATTGTACCCGGCCTCCATTGTACCCGGCCTCCATTGCTCCTATCATTATATGGGCCCTAGGATGCACCATGTGGCTCTTCTTGACTTGTTCTTTACAGATTCATGAAGGTAACAATGGAGCGCGCAGCATCAAGTACACAGCACCGTCCCCTGATGAAGGCGAATTACCAGTCATATAATTATCCTGGTGTAATGGACATGATGGAATCCCAGGAAAAGGACGGAAAGGTTAAGCGGGAGACGATTACCCGGAATGAGCGCCGTGATCTTTCTCCGCAGAGCGTCTTATAGGGTTGGGGAAGATTTCTATTTGCATCAAGGAATGAGCTTCACCTGGACGCCACATCGTATTTATGTGTAGGTGTAGGTGTGTGTGTGTGTGGGGGGGGCGGACATGGCGGAGTGAGGTACAGGGCAGATGGCAGGTGGAAATTCCAACATAAATAATTCACATTACAGTCATCATACACAGATTATAATCTCCAGGAGTCCATGGTCCTAGTCACTGCGAGTAGGAAGAAATTAAAGGGATTGTTCACTTTCAACAACAAGAATTTATAAAAAGAGTCCCCAACAAAAACATGATTGTAGACGATCCCAAAGACGATCACTGATCAACTGTAAAGAGTCTAAGAGCGCCACCACAGGTCAAAAAAAACATTACACAATTCTCACTGAAACTAATAGTCGTTATATTTCTGTATATAGGAGCAGTATTATAGTAGTTATATTCCTGTATATAGGGGGCAGTATTATAGTAGTTATATTCCTGTATATAGGAGCAGTATTATAGCAGTTATATCCCTGTATGTAGGAGCAGTATTATAGTAGTTATATTCCTGTATATAGGAGCAGTATTATAGTAGTTATATTCCTGTATATAGGAGCAGTATTATAGTAGTTATATTCCTGTATATAGGGGCAGTATTATAGTAGTATATTCCTGTATATAGCAGCAGTATTATAGTAGTTATATCCCTGTATATAGGAGCAGTATTATAGTAGTTATATTCTTGTATATAGGAGCAGTATTATAGTAGTTATATCCCTGTATATAGGAGCAGTATTATAGTAGTTATATTCTTGTATATAGGAGCAGTATTATAGTAGATATATTCCTGTATATAGGAGCAGTATTATAGTAGTATATTCCTGTATATAGGGAGCAGTATTATAGTAGTTATATCCCTGTATATAGGAGCAGTATTATAGTAGTTATATTCTTGTATATAGGAGCAGTATTATAGTAGTTATATCCCTGTATATAGGAGCAGTATTATAGTAGTTATATTCCTGTATATAGGAGCAGTGTTATAGTAGTTATATTCTTGTATATAGGGGGCAGTATTATAGTAGTTATATTCCTGTATATAGGAGCAGTATTATAGTAGTTATATCCCTGTATATAGGAGCAGTATTATAGTAGTTATATTCCTGTATATAGGAGCAGTATTATAGTAGTTATATTCCTGTATATAGGAGCAGTATTATAGTAGTTATATTCCTGTATATAGGGGCAGTATTATAGTAGTATATTCCTGTATATAGCAGCAGTATTATAGTAGTTATATCCCTGTATATAGGAGCAGTATTATAGTAGTTATATTCTTGTATATAGGAGCAGTATTATAGTAGTTATATCCCTGTATATAGGAGCAGTATTATAGTAGTTATATTCCTGTATATAGGAGCAGTGTTATAGTAGTTATATTCTTGTATATAGGGGGCAGTATTATAGTAGTTATATTCCTGTATATAGGAGCAGTATTATAGTAGTTATATCCCTGTATATAGGAGCAGTATTATAGTAGTTATATTCCTGTATATAGGAGCAGTATTATAGTAGTTATATTCCTGTATATAGGAGCAGTATTATAGTAGTTATATTCCTGTATATAGGGGCAGTATTATAGTAGTATATTCCTGTATATAGCAGCAGTATTATAGTAGTTATATCCCTGTATATAGGAGCAGTATTATAGTAGTTATATTCTTGTATATAGGAGCAGTATTATAGTAGTTATATCCCTGTATATAGGAGCAGTATTATAGTAGTTATATTCTTGTATATAGGAGCAGTATTATAGTAGATATATTCCTGTATATAGGAGCAGTATTATAGTAGTATATTCCTGTATATAGGGAGCAGTATTATAGTAGTTATATCCCTGTATATAGGAGCAGTATTATAGTAGTTATATTCTTGTATATAGGAGCAGTATTATAGTAGTTATATCCCTGTATATAGGAGCAGTATTATACTAGTTATATTCCTGTATATAGGGGCAGTATTATAGTAGTATATTCCTGTATATAGCAGCAGTATTATAGTAGTTATATCCCTGTATATAGGAGCAGTATTATAGTAGTTATATTCTTGTATATAGGAGCAGTATTATAGTAGTTATATCCCTGTATATAGGAGCAGTATTATCCTAGTTATATTCCTGTTTATAGGAGCAGTATTATAGTAGTTATATTCCTGTATATAGGGGCAGTATTATAGTAGTTATATTCCTGTATATAGGAGCAGTATAATAGTTATATTCCTGTATATAGGAGCAGTATTATAGTAGTTATATTCCTGTATATAGGAGCAGTATTATAGTAGTTATATTCCTGTATATAGGAGCAGTATTATAGTAGTTATATTCCTGTATATAGGAGCAGTATTATAGTAGTTATATTCCTGTATATTGGGGCAGTATTATAAAAAAAAAGTTATATTATATTTAGTATATTGAGCATAATATCCCTCCATTTGCAGAGATCAGTCATTCCCATCAGTTATGTTGGCAGGCAGAGAAGACGAGCAACTTATTTGCTGCATTGATTTTCCAGCCTGCACAATCTGAGATGACACGGATGGGGAAGATAATCTATTTGTCTGGTGTCAGTGTCGGTGACTCGTGAAGATTAATGAGAAGCTGCTGCCGAGTTATTTCAGTGCTGTTAGATGGGGATGATATGTAAGTGCTGGAATCTGAACGTGTTCTTGGAAAATATTTTTGACTATTTACCAGAACTTCCATTATTCTATTATCTTGTTTCTGCTATACACAGATAACCCCTCCTGATAGAAGTTCATGGTTCTGTATTGGGTCCAGACCCAGGAGTATGATACAATTCATGATATTCCAATCACATAGATGGAGTACATGTTTTACATGGACCCTTATCCTTCATTCAGTATCCCCATCCTCAGTGTCAGACATGGACTCGGCTGTGACCAACAATGTCAGCTCAGCTGGATTGTCTATGGGAAATTTACCTTCTGCCCACAGCTTGTCCAGTAGGTGCACCAACAATACTCATACCTGGGGGTGCTTGTCCAGTAGGTGCACCAACAATACTCATACCTGGGGGTGCTTGTCCAGTAGGTGCACCAACAATACTCATACCTGGGGGTGCTTGTCCAGTGAGTGCACCAATAATACTCATACCTGGGGGTGCTTGTCCAGTGAGTGCACCAATAATACTCATACCTGGGGGGGCTTGTCCAGTAGGTGCACCAACAATACTCATACCTGGGGGTGCTTGTCCAGTGAGTGCACCAATAATACTCATACCTGGGGGGGCTTGTCCAGTAGGTGCACCAACAATACTCATACCTGGGGGTGCTTGTCCAGTGAGTGCACCAATAATACTCATACCTGGGGGGGCTTATCCAGTAGGTGCACCAACAATACTCATACCTGGGGGTGCTTGTCCAGTGAGTGCACCAATAATACTCATACCTGGGGGGGCTTGTCCAGTAGGTGCACCAACAATACTCATACCTGGGGGTGCTTGTCCAGTGAGTGCACCAATAATACTCATACCTGGGGGGGCTTATCCAGTAGGTGCACCAACAATACTCATACCTGGGGGTGCTTGTCCAGTAGGTGCACCAATAATACTCATACCTGGGGGGCTTGTCCAGTAGGTGCACCAATAATACTCATACCTGGGGGGGCTTGTCCAATGGGTACACCAACACTACTCATACCTGGAGGTGCTGGGTGCTTGTCCAGTAGGTGCACCAACAATACTGGAGGTGCTGGGTTTTGGAGGCACATTGGTGCTCAAGGGGAAGAGAGGCAGGTGCTGTCAGTGAGAGGGTGTGGATTAAGTTAGGGAATAGTAGTTTAGAGTGGAGGACTTTAGAGGCAGCTTGTTCAGTGAGTGCACTAACACTACTCTTACCTGGGGGTGCTTGTCCAGTGGGTGCACCAACCCTACTCATACCTGGAAGTGCTGGGTTCTTGTCTAGTGGGTACACTAACACTACTCATATATGGGTTTTGGAGCCACACTGTTGCTTGAGAGAAAGGGGAACAGGTCTTCAAACACGCATGGTGCTGTATACCCATAGAAGTATCCAAATCAAGAGAGAAAAAGCTGCTTAAACCGAGACCAGACACACCAGTGAGTTACCCAGCCCAAGCCAAAAGATGGAAGAAGAGTACAGACTACTATCCTGATGTTCTTACTGTTTCTAAGTCTGGTACGTTTGTTGATTCAGAAGTTCTACCTATTAAGCATCTGTAGAAGTAAAGCTTTTAAGTTCTCATCCAGAAACTCCTTGTCTCCTGGACTTTATTTACCACCTGGGGTACAGCCAAGTTCTATCTATTTACTCTCTGGGTGGCCTTGTATCTTGAGGCCTACATGACAGAAGCAGTGGTGAGACAAGAACATGCAAGACAGATTGTCTTTGTCACCCAGGCTCCGTTTCATGACAGCTCCTGCTTACCACATAGATTATGGCGTCACGAACAGGATTTTGAAGAATCACCACTCAGTGTGAGGTCCTGTGTTGAGCGAGATGCAAGTGGCTATTACTCAATACTCAGTGATATGAAGGCAACAGGCTCTGCATTCAAGATGGTGTAGAAGGAGATCAATGAAATAAAATCTGCTGCCATCATGGAAGGTCACCAGTGGTTCTGGAGGGATAAGTAGGAAATGTTGGCTCTTTTGCTCTTGAAAGAGAGTTACTTTGGCCAGCTGTAAGGTTGCTACATCGCTTTTATGTGGTTGGGCCAAAGCCTTGTCTTGATGTGTATGAGGAAAAGCTGTTCTTGCAAAGATTGGATGGTGGTAAAGCTTCAAAAGATGCTGTATGTAGGAAAGTTGGAGCAAGGGCGCCATAATCTGGGTCAACATAAAGAGAGACTACGGCATCATACTCAAAGAGGTCTTTGTTTACTGGAGGTCATTGAAGAATCCCTACTGGTCTAGGACCCTAAAAATCTGTAGTGTTGACAGAAGATGGAAGGGCCAAGCAGCTGGTGGGCCACAGCAGTTATCCACCTACTTACAGTGGGCAACCATGTGAAAGGGTCATGGGTGGAAGTGGAAGATGCTTGCCAGCATCGTGGACATGTCAAAATACTGGACAGACCAAAGTTTATGCCCTTGTCCACACCAAGAGGGTGAGCTGGCCTGGAGTTGTAACCATCAAACATCTGCACAGCAATCGTTCTCTCATTCGTCGGCTCTTTTACACGGGCCGATCATTAGAAATAAGGCTTCCTATGTATACAGTCATTTGGCCAGTAATCGACCCGTGTAAGGGAATGTGAGTGGCAAGAAGCAAGCGGTGAGAGAAACACCTGCGAACCCTATGAGCGAGAGAGATAGAACATAAATAGTAATGCTCATCTTATACCGGTGAATGGACATTTGTGAGGACAGAACGCATTCTGTTAGTTTTCCACTTGATGGTTTTGTCATCTTGTTTTTGAGGACTGTCAGATCTGAGACCGCGGCTCTCGCTCAGAGAATGTTAAATAATCATGAGGTCGTTGTGCCCTTCATTCCCAGCACCGCAGTGTCTGAGCCGGCAACATATAGAGAAGACGGCAGATACATCGACCAGCTGTAACATTACAACCACTGAATAACATGGATCATCTGGTGACCACGGCGTCTGTCAGGGGGGTACATGAGGAGAAGTGACCTGTCAGATCTTGTAGTTGATGTTGAAAGCAGGAAAGATGGGCAAGTATAAGCCTCTGAGCGACTGGGACAAGGGATGAATGGTCAGGATGACTGGGTCAGAGCATCTCCGCTGGTCTAGTGAGTGGTCCCAGGTAAGTAGTGGTCAGTACCAACCAAAAGTGTCCAAGAAAGGACAACCGGAGACTGGGTCATGGGAGCCAAGGCTCATCGATATGAGTCAGGAGACTGGCCCAATCCCACAGAAGAGCTGCTGTAAAGCAAAGCGCTGGAAAAGTTCCTACGATAGAAAGGGAATCAGATCATAGAGCGCCATGGTGTCCTCTGTCCACCACACATAGGGGAAGGTTTATCAAACTGGGGTAAAGTCGAATTGTCTTAGTGAAATCTGATTGGTTGCTAGGGGCAACTGAGCCAATTCTACTTTACACCAGTTTGATAAATCTCCCCCATAGTGTCTACAATGGACATGGACATCAGAACTGGAGCATGGTGCAATGGAAGAAGGTGTCTGGTCTGACGGGTCACATTCTCCATCATGTGGACGGCCGGGTACATGTGTGTCACTTACCTGGGGAAGAGATGGCACCAGGATGCATTATGGGAAGAAGACAAGATGGCAGTGGCAGTGTTGTGCTGGAGACCTTGGGGGAGATTTATCAAACATGGTGTAAAGAATAATTGGCTCAGTTGCCCCTAGCAACCAATAAGATTCCACCTTTCATTCCTCCCAGACTCTTTGGAAAATGAAAGGTGGAATCTGATTGGTTGCCGGGGGCAACTGAGCAAGTTTTACTTTACACCATGTTTGATAAATCTCCCCCCTTGTGTCCTGGCATCATGTAGATGTTACTGTAACAAATACCACCTACCTAACCATTGTACATGCCAATTCCCCCCCTCACGACTGACATTGTACATGACAAAGAGAGGAAGGTAGTGACTAGAGATTAGGGATGGTCCGAACCTGCCGAGGTTCGGGTTCGTATGAACCCGAACGCTCGGCAGCAGATTCCAGCTGTCTGCCCGCTCCATGGAGCGGGCGAATACAGCGGGAGTAACGTCTGGAAAACTGGGATACAGCCTATGGCTATGGCTGTATCCCAGTTTTCCAGGCGGTCCTCCCGCTGGAATCCGCCCGCTCCACGGAGCGGGCAGACAGCGGGAAACATTACCGAGGGTTCGGGTTCGTACGAACCCAAACCGAACTCGGTTCGGACCATCCCTACTAGAGATGATCGAACATCGGAAAATCTTACATTCTATAGAACTCGAACCTTGTTGAACCTTCCGCATTTGATTCCTGATGCCTTCCCGTTCCGTGGGGAAAGAGGAGACAGCCCGGGTAACTCCTGGAATTCCGGGATTCAACTTAGGTAAGGTAGTCTGAATCCCAGAATTCCAGGCAGTACCTGGGCTGTCTCCTCCTTCCCCACGGACCGGGAAGGCATCAGGAATCAAATGGAGAAGGTTCAACAAGGTTCAAGTTCTATAGAACCTAAGATTTTCCGATGTTCGATCATCTCTAGAAGTGACCCGGCCTCCACATTCCCCAGATCTCAGTAGCACGGTTACTCCCAACCATGGGTATGTAAAGGTGGGGGGAGGGTATCGTTATACCAGTAAGGTATATAGGATTTTATCCCATCTTTACGATCCGCAGGCGATCATCATCGATCCTCCAGACTCTCATACCTCCCACCATCAAGGGTCAAAGCTATTTTGTTTTCCTCCTTTTTAATGTCCATCATTTTCCTGCGGATTGTGAAGGCTTCGCCCATGATGGGGGCTACTGATAGATGGATCCTTAACGTAAAAGCTTCCAGTATATAGCTATAGTTTTGCATTTCAATATGTTACCATTGAGCAGTAATCTTCGTGTTCAGCCCTGTCGGAAAGAAAAAAAAAATTATTTCCTAAATTATAGGGTGTTTCTATTGCTAGGCAGCGGGTAATGTAATGTTGGAGCTTGGCGTTAAATAATGCAGGATATTTTATGGAGACGGTATTGATGTCTCATTAAGTGAAGCCGAGAACTAAGCCATTTACTGTGTTTTTTAATCAGAAATTTCATAAATGTTTAAGTCCATGAAGTAGGAAATGAACAACCCGAGACGGTCATGTGCAAATGGAGGCTTCAGAACCGGCTACATTAAGGGGGGGGGGGGGGGAGTTTGAGTGGACTATTGTATCTTATCCAATATTGCCCCTCCCCCCGGGGATGGATCAAAGGGCCGCACTCCAGCTAAAGGGCCACTATTGCTTTGCTTATAGCGCCATACGTGTGGTAGTGGCTGTGCCTCGAACAGCACCTTACAGTAAGCTGCAATACCAGGTATGGCCAGAGCCAAATGTACTGCTCTATCTGGTGAACAATGATGAGAACGCAGCATTCGCTGGGTTAATCTGGCATCTTCAGTCACTCGTTTAATAGGGGTGCCAGGAGTCGGACCTCATGCTATGAGATATCTCTCCGCAGAATAGGAAATGAGTGTCTTATCTTATGGGAGCCAAGCACTGGGAACCCCACCAATGATGTGCCCCACCAATGATGTGCCCTACTAGTTACTACATGTCTTTCACTGCTGTGTGTATCTAGTATCTCCTCTCTCTCACTATAGTGTGATACTACATGTCCTGTACTGCTGTGTGTCTAGTGTGATACTTGACACACAGCAGTACAGGACATATAGTATCATATTATACTGTAGAGAGGAGATACTACACACACAGAGCAGGACATGTAGTATCACACTGTACTTTAGGGAGAAGATACTAGACACACACAGCGGTGCAGGACATGTAGTATCACACTATACTGTAGAGGAGATACCAGACACACACAGCAGTACAGGACATGTAGTATCACACCCTACTGTAGAGAAGAGATACTAGACACACAGCAGTACAGGACATCTCCTCTACAGTACTACATGTCCTGTACTGCTGTGTGTTTGTAGTATCTCTTCTTTGGGTGTGGGAGGAAACCAGAGTACCAGGAGGAAACCCACGCAAACACGGAGACAACATACAAACTCTTTGCAGATGTTGCCCTTGGTGGGATTTGAACCCAGGACTCCAACGCTGCAAGGCTACAGTGCTAACCACTGAGCCACCGTGTCCTGTACTGCGGTTTCTAGTATCTCCTCTCTACAGTACAGTGTGATACTACATGTCCTGTACTGCTGTGTGTATCTAGTATCTCCTCTCTACAGTACAGTGTGATACTACATGTCCTGTACTGCTGTGTGTATCTAGTATCTCCTCTCTACAGTACAGTGTGATACTACATGTCCTGTACTGCTGTGTATCTAGTATCTCCTCTCTACAGTATAGTGTGATACTACATGTCCCGTACTGCTGTGTGTGTGTCTAGTATCTCCTCTCTACAATATAGTGTGATACTACATGTCCCGTACTGCTGTGTGTGTGTCTAGTATCTCCTCTCTACAGTATAGTGTGATACTACATGTCCTGTACTGCTGTGTGTCTAGCATATCCTCTACAGTACAGTGTGATACTACATGTCCTGTACTGCTGTGTGTCTAGCATCTCCTCTACAGTATAGTGTGATACTACATGTCCTGTATTCCTGTGTGTCTAGCATCTCCTCTACAGTACAGTGTGATACTACATGTCCTGTACTGCTGTGTGTATCTAGTATCTCCTCTCTACAGTACAGTGATACTACATGTCCTGTACTGCTGTGTGTCTAGTATCTCCTCTCTACAGTATAGTGTGATACTACATGTCCTGTACTGCTGTGTGTCTCTAGTATCTCCTCTCTACAGTATAGTGTGATACTACATGTCCTGTACTGCTATGTGTCTAGCATCTCTACAGTACAGTGTGATACTACATGTGCTGTACTGCTGTGTCTATTATCTCCTCTCTACAGTATAGTGTGATACCACATGTCCTGTACTGCTATGTGTCTAGCATCTCCTCTACAGTACAGTGTGATACTACATGTCCTGTACTGCTGTGTGTCTCTAGTATCTCCTCTCTACAGTATAGTGTGATACTACATGTCCTGTACTGCTGTGTCTATTATCTCCTCTCTACAGTATAGTGTGATACTACATGTCCTGTACTGCTATGTGTCTAGCATCTCCTCTACAGTACAGTGTGATACTACATGTCCTGTACTGCTCTTTCCCTGTTCCAGGATGAGTTGCACCTTTTGGGCTCCAGGTGTGGGCGGCTTCATGTTATTTTTCTGAGCCCCTGTGTGACTTGTCCAGGACCCTGAAGATGCTCCAGTCCTCTACATAGAAAGTAATTTACAGTCTCCAGTAGTTGTTTCTGACTGTTGTATGTAAGGACTTGCTTTTATCGGCTAAATTTCCTTTACATTTTCATTGTGTCTCATTTTGAGATGACATTTTGGGGTCTTCAGAACCAATTACCAGTTTTCCATAGAGTTATGGTCGTCCTGGAACCAATTAATATTGTAACTTAAGACCACTTTCCAGCCTTCACTTGTCTCCTTAACTCCCCTAGGGACAGGTTGGACATTTCCTGGCTGTATCTAATGACTAGTCTAGTATCTAATGACTAGCGGTGGTCTCAGCACCGAGACCCTAAGTGATCTGACACTGACTCTGGGGCAAAGTCCCAAATTGCTGGGAGGTCAAAACTTGTCAAGTCTGCATATAAGTGTTTGACACAATTTAAAGTCTAGTGCTTTTTTTTTTATTGAAGGAGAAGTCCGGGGTCCATCATTTTTTTCTAAAAAAGACGTGACGTGTTAGCCCCGCTCAGCCAGTCAGTGGCCGAGGTGGGACCTCCGCTCAGACCAGGAAGCAGCTGGGTAACAGCGGACCCCTGTGCTGAAGCCAGGGAGGTAAGTGTCTGTTGCTAAGTTCAACCGCCTCCTCCCCAGCTGTTTAAAAAAAATCATGGACCCCAAACTCTTCCTTTGAGTTTGTTTTAGGGCCCTATTACACGGGCGATAATCTGGCAAATCAGGCCGATACAGCAGATTATCGATCATAGAAAACGATAAAGTATATACTTACCTCTCCATGCTCACCAGTGGTTCTGCCCGCTCCCTGGTATCTTTCCGGTTTCTGCCTGCTGCTGCCGGTGGGACTTCAGAGCTGATCTCTGAAGTGACAGGTTGCTCAGCTAATCACTGGCCAGTATAGGACTTCAGAGACCAGGTCTGCAGTTCTCGCGGCAACTGTGGGCAACAGGCAGAAGCCAGGAAGACACCGGGGAGCAGGCAGAATCACTGGGGAGTGCGGAGAGGTAAGTATATACTTTATTATTTAAGAGCTGCATGGACATCACTAACAATATGTACTTTATTATAATATATATATATATATATATACACACACACACACACACACACACACACACATATATACACACCCCTTGCTACACGATAGTCAAGCCGTGTAAAAGGCCCAGTAAACAAGCAACGATCTAGCAGATCGTTTACATTGGTAATCGGTCCTTTAAGGGAATTTGTCACTAGTTTCATGCTACCCGAACTATGTGCAGTATGAAACACTGAGGCGCTCCCTCTGTACAAAGACATACCATTAACTTTTTTGACAAATTAAAAAATAACTGCAAAACTTTCAAAAATAAACTTAAAAAAAAAATAACTGCCAAAATATTTAAAATAAATTTCAATATTAACTGACAAAACAAACAAAAAAAGCGCCAAACGCTAATCGGTGAATGTAGAATATTTTTATTCTTTATTTAAAATACATATGAAACAGATTAAAATTTTGTTGTTTTTTTTTTTCCTTTGATTTTTTTCTTAGAAAAATTATCACAAACTGTACACTCCATGACAAATAATTTTGAGGTTTTGCTGTTACAGTACTCATCATCTGTAAGGACAAATATTTTGCACACTTTCCAGAGCGGACGAAATATGAAAAATACTGAAATGCGTTACATCTTTTCCAGGCCGGTGCAAAGAAAATAAAAACATAGATCGTAGGTCATACAATAAATAGATTTTTATATATATGTATATACTCTCTGTAGCTCAAATTTCACAAACGTTAGTGTCAGCGCGTACAAAAAGCCAGATACACAATTTTTCAAAAACTTTTGTTTTTTTCATGTTAAATAGTACAGAAGCTGGAGATATTGACTTCAACAATAGGCAAGTATCAAATCACAAACCCCATTAAAAATTCACATTATGCTGGACACGAGGAAAAAGTATACAAAACGCTCAAGTATTTTAAGTCAGCCAACAACATTTAGCACAAAGATTTGACATCCTGCATGATAGTTTTTAAGGATTTTTTTTTTTACCAATGTATCTTTCCATTTAGCAAATTTCCGTACAATTCCTCCCTCCTTCGAGCAGTATTAAATATACAATTTAAAAAAAAAATCAATTTCCTAAAGTGCAGCAGTGTAACCTGGCAATTTATTTATTTATTTATTTATTTTTTCAGGCTAAAGTGAAAAGTTGTAATTTAACAAATTAAAAAAAATCAAAAAAATCTGGGTTTAAATGAATGATATTGAAATTCTTTCATTGGAATACATTTTCAACAAAAAAATTGCATAACTGTTTTGCATAATTCTTTTTGCCAAAAATATTTCTCAAAATTGCATATATTATTTTTTTTTTTATCACATCAAAATCCCAGAAAATTAAAGGGGCTGTCCAGCTTTTTGTTCAGTAATTTTTTTTTATGGCCTCCCCCCCCCCCACCACCAAGCTTAGGTAATTAGGTAAAAAAAATCAATTTTTTTATTTTTTTAAACTCACTAATAATTACTTCCTGTTTCCGTATCAACACACAGGAAATGCCTATTCAGTCAATCAATGGCCACAGTGGTGATCAGCCTCAACTAGCGATTGGTTGAGTTAGAATTTGTGTCAAGACAAGACCAAGAAGTGGTGCAATCAATTATGCAGCGGAACCGCATAGATGTGGGATCAGGGAAGTGATTTTTTTGAAATTTAACATCCTAAACACCGGACAACCCCTGTTAATGTTTTGTAGCTGGTGAAATAAAAAGAAAAAGTACTTACTACATTTATACTATAGAATATTGTTCAAAATAAAAGAATATTTTCACACAGCAAAAATATCTAATGAGCAGCAGTCAATACATTTTTGTTCAAAATTATTATATCTTTCTGATAACATCTGTTACAAAATTAAAGGGGTTGTACAGTTATTTAAAAAAAAAAAAAAAAAATACTCACCCACCCTGATCCCTTGCCACTGTTTGGTTCCCGCTGCTCACACATCCTGATCTACTTTTAATACAACAAAAATTCCCACTGCTTGCAACAGGTCAGTGCTGATTCCAGTCATTGGCTGAGCAGGCACTAACCTTGTAATAGCAGTAGACCAGGATGTGTGAGCAGCGGGGACCGAACAGTGTTGGGGATCAGGGTAGATGAGTACTGCTTTTCCTTTTTTTTTTTTTTTTAAGAAACCCCTTTAATTTGACCGTTTGTTTAACAAATGAAAAAGACAAAACACCTTAAGGCTATGTTAACACTACGTGAACGATCGGCCATCCAGTGACCCGGCTGGGTCACGGAACGGCCGGTCTCTGCCAAGATCATCTCGGCCGGTACTGCAGTTGATCTTTCCGGGTCGCAGTGTTCTGATGTGTTCTGTTCTGCTGCCGGAGCCGCTCGCTTCATTGTGTGAACTGACATGGGTTTCTGCGGCCGCAATTCACTGAATTGCGGCCGCAGAAAACTGACATGGCAGTTATTTGCGGGTCTGCATGGAATCCCGGCCGGAGCGTATATGATGGGTATACGCTCTGGCCAGGATCCCATAGAAATCTAGGCAGTGTTCACCGGCAACAACGGCCGTACTTTGTACGCCTATGGCAACAACGGCCGTACTTTCACGTAGTGTGAACATAGCCTAAAACATAATGAACATAGTAACTAGAAAAATAATATAAATTCAAAAATGCAGTTACAGGACCTTTGGAAAATAATGTAAATGTACAGTATAAAGATATATAATTTATAACAATTGCATACAGAATAATATTTATTGTCTGTTTTTTTACCCGTGCGTCCAGAGTTTAGCCGGCCAGATTACATGGCTGCACAAATTTTCACCATTGTTTCCCCCCCCCCCCCACCAATCATCTCTGCGCTTCCAGTGTGAATATAATACTGTATGAAATATAGAGCTCCCCATGAACCTATGTACATAATCAAATATATACTAGTCTAACACAACAACCACATCAGGGAATAGAAAAAAAAAAAAAGATTTTTTTTTTATACAATGCTACATTCAAAAGAAAAGTAATATGTTACAAAAAAAATTTCCATATTCAGAAATATTCAAATACATTTTGCTGGAAAGTTGTCACTTTACAGACAACAGGTCATCCCCTGTAGGGGTACGTGCACACTACGGAATCAGGACAGAATAGCAGTCGGGGATTTCGCAATTCGCACCCGCTCTTGGACTCTTGCGGCCGCGCATGTCTCTGATTCCGCCTTCCGCCAAAAGAACTGGCATGTTCCACGTGCTGCGGAATCCGCAACTGGTTTTCCGTCGCAATTCCGTAGCGTGCACGTACCCTAAGGGACATTGAGGCACGGATAAAGGTTGACTGTTGGGCGGCCATTGTGGAAGCATCGGAGACTTAACTGGGCCCCAATGCTAAATCTGTGACAGCCACAGTAAGGAGTTTTCTACTGTGACCTAGAGGTCTATGGGCCCCTTAAGGCACCAGGGCCCATGTGTAACTGTTACCTTTGCACCCCTCTATAGCTACACTCCTAGAAGCAATAACTGAAAATATTGAAAATTTTTATTAAAAAAATATTTTATTAGTAATTTATTATACTTCATTGGTCTTTTTTTAGCCTTTATTTGCTCGCCATCTTTCCTAATATAATTGGTGTTTTATACAAAAGAGGGAAAGAAAAAGGAAAAAAAAACAAACATTGAGATTTACAATTAAAGTAAAATTCTAAGTAATAATTATAGCTAGTTAGAATAATTTAAAAAAAAACACACTTTGGTTTTTGTGGTCAGTTTTACATGCATGTAAATTAATATTAAGTATAACTGTTAGTAATGGCAGGAACATAGAAGCCGGCCGCCTGAGTGCCATCAGTATGCTGTACACAGTGTGGGGGATGGGTACCTGGTGGTCTAGGGTAAGGAAGGATTGATATTCGTTTCCCTGGTGGTCTAGGGTAATGGATGGATTAGTACATGTTTCTCTGGCGTTCTACAGCCATGGTATATGTTTCACTGGTGGTCTAGGGTAATGACGGGAGTAGAATGTGCCTCAGTGGTGGTCTAGGGTAATGGCGGGAGTAGCATGTGCCTCCATGGTGGTCTAGGGTAACGACGGGAGTAGCATGTGCCTCCATGGTGGTCTAGGGTAACGACGGGGGTAGCATGTGCCTTCATGGTGGTCTAGGGTAACGACGGGGGTAGCATGTGCCTCCATGGTGGTCTAGGGTAACGACGGGAGTAGCATGTGCCTTCATGGTGGTCTAGGATAATGACGGGAGTAGCATGTGCCTCCATGGTGGTCTAGGGTAACGACGGGAGTAGCATGTGCCTTCATGGTGGTCTAGGGTAATGACGGGAGTAGCATGTGCCTCCATGGTGGTCTAGGGTAATGACGGGAGTAGCATGTGCCTCCATGGTGGTCTAGGGTAATGACGGGAGTAGCATGTGCCTCCATGGTCGTCTAGGGTAATGACGGGAGTTAGCATGTGCCTCCATGGTGGTCTAGGGTAACGACGGGAGTAGCATGTGCCTCCATGGTGGTCTAGGGTATTGAAAGGACTAATAATTGCTTTCCTGGTCAAAGGTAATGGAGGGATCAGAAATTGCTTCTCTGGTGGTCTATTCTAACGAGAAGATTAGTATTTGAATCCCTGGCGGTCTAGTAAATGTAAATCGGGCTCTAATGGAATACTACACACAACCCGAGGACGAGTGAAAGAAAATAAAAAAAAAGAGCAGGTGACAGGAAGCTGAACACATTGTGCTCATAGCGTTCAGCTTCCTGTCTCTCCCTGTACTGATCATACAGATCAATGTCAGACAGGGGCTGAAAGCTTTGTGCATCTGCAGACAGCTCTCGCTATGACCTCTAAACGTCTGGGGATGTGATCAGCTCTCCTCCACTTTGATGGCCGGCTCTCGCTCGGCACTGTAGACCACAAGGACTTCAGAGAGGTCACACAAGTTGCCAGAGAGACGAAAACTTTTGTTTTGCCGCCTTTGTCATTTCAGATTTAATTATCAGACGCTAATATGATTTTTTTTTTCATTTATTTCTTCTATCGTTCTCTTATTAAGGTGCAGATTGGGAGACTAATCAGGGCAGATCACATTACATATGAATTATGAAAACTCAATTAGGTTCACGGCTCCCGAAATTACAACGACAACCACCGGCAGTGACTTAATGAAGGATTCTTGGCATGTAGGTATTA
This sequence comes from Dendropsophus ebraccatus, assembly GCF_027789765.1. Lineage (NCBI taxonomy): Eukaryota > Metazoa > Chordata > Amphibia > Anura > Hylidae > Dendropsophus > Dendropsophus ebraccatus. Next base: position 7,913,698 of record NC_091454.1, on the reverse strand, counting down.
TGGCGATCATAGAGCGTCGTTGCATTCTTTAATATTTTAAAGGGGCACTCCAGCCAAAAAATTCAAATCAACTGGTGTCAGAAAGTTTCATTTGTAATTTACTTTAATTTAAAAATCTACAGTCTTTTCAGAATTTATCAGCTGCTGTATGCCCTGCAGGAAGTGGTGCATTCTCTCCAGTCTCACAGTGCTTTTTTGCTGCCACCTCTGTCCATGTCAGGAACTGTCCAGAGCAGCAGAAAATCCCCTCTCCTGCTCTAGACAGTTCCTGACATGGACAGAGGTGGCAGAAGAGAGCACTGTGTCAGGAAAGTGGATAGAATACACCACTTCCTGCAGGGCATACAGCAGCTGATAAGTACAGGAAAAGATTTTTAAGAATAAGTAAATTAGAAATGTATATAAAACTTTCTTTAAAATATTTTTTCACCGACAGGGTTCCCCTTTAAGGACAATTAAAGGGGGGACAAAAAATTAATTAAAAATTAAAAATTTGTTTTTTTTTTTACAAAAACAAACTTAGTAAAAAAAAACCAAAAAAAAAATTTTTTGCAACAATCGTAAAGTCCTTACTGTAGACCCAGCTGTCCAGCACTGACTGAGCCGCACGGAGCGCTATTAGGAATCACAGATAATTTATGGAACTTTTACCGAGCGTCTAAATGATCAGATTAAATATTGATTCAATTTACCGGAATCAATTGGAGAAAGTGTTTGCTTTTAGCTTATTATTAATGCAGAATAATTCATGGAAAAAATGTAAAAAATCATTAATAAAAAAGGAAATAGATTTTGTCACCTGCTCAAGAAAAAAAAAAACTTTAGCTGAGAGCCAGAGAATTTTTTAATTTTATGTTATCTGAAAACGTCCGCATTCAGCTGAAAGGTATTAATTCAGATTGAAAAGAAATCTGAGAACTCGCAACGCCCACGTCCCCAATTTACTACAATGGCTTCTTTTCATTTCAGTCTTTTCTTCAAAAAAAAAAAAAAAAAAAAAAATTACGATATAATGGATTTTAAGTTAGAGAATTTTCACATTTTAACATTCTGTCACTATAGCGGCCACTGCTGGGGGAAGTGTAGTATTGCAAGGTTCACGTAATACATGCCTAGCTCAAGTGCGCCCAGTCTGGGCGGATCAATATAGGCCCAATCAATGCTAACTGACACATGGTCCAATGACAGTAAATACAATCTTGGGTAACTGGCTTCAAGTCATTTTTGTCAACTAAAACTTATAATACATCCGTAGTGCTATCCAAAGTCGCAGACACACAACTATGGAAGTGCGTCCGTGACTGTCCGTATTTGCACTAGTAGCAATAAATGATCCTACACATCAGTAAGACCTATGAATTTGTGTATAGAGCAAATGAGGACAGAATAAATAGCTGTGTGAAAGGGGCCTAAGGTTGTTGGATTATAAGTGCTGTCCATACAAAGGCAAGGGGCTTTTTTTTTTTTTTTTTTAAGTTGGAGTCCTATTATATAATGGTTACAAAAATTTTTCTCCATTAAATTGGCCACATTTGGCCCGGTTTCTTTGATTACTAAAAATGTTGAAATTTAGATTTTTATTATTTTTTTTAATATAAAAGTTGATGTCTCCATAACTGGTGTGTCCAATTTTACCAAGTAGTTGAGTTTCTATGTGTCTTGTGTGCGAGTTCAGACTGTGTACAGCATGTACTGAAAGTTAACCATCCATACTCAACCCGACCTGTGTTTTTTGCGGCTAATTTTATGAATCTATTAAAATGGTTGTCTGGCGCGGTTGTCTGGCGCGATTTTTTTTTTTTTTAAGTGGTCAGACTGGGTTGGAAAAAATATATATAATACTCGCCAAATCCCACTGTTGACATTCTGGCGCTCACCAAATAACACTTCCTGGTCCCATCTTAATGTAAAGGAAATGGCTGCTCAGCCAATCACTGGCCACAACGGTCACCCACCTCAGCCTGTGATTGGCTGTTCAGTCATTTCCTGTTTGTTTCGAAGGGACCAGGAAGTCTAGATATGCGGGATCTAGTGAGCATTAGAACGACAGAGGATGGGTAAGGTGTGACCCAAGAAAAATATTTCTCTAGATAATGCATATAAATGAAACAAAAAAAAAAAAAAAAAAAAAAAAACACATTTAAAAAATATATAAAAATAAAAAAATGATTATATTTTCATACCTAATATTTAGAATAATTTAATCTATTAGAATAATTTAATTTTAAATTAGTAGAAATCACATTCCTTTATGTTTGAGAATTTAATTTGTAAAATTCTCTTGTTTTAATAATAATAAGCTTCAGAAATACAGAAAAATGCAAAAATATAATAAAAATTGTGCTTTTTTTTTAAATTCTTGATAAAATTCCCTTTAGTAAATACTTATTTTGATTTTAGGTTAATACTTGTATTGGTAACTATCAAACCATACTACCTGGAATTGATTTATAACAGTCTTGAGATATTGCTGCTACAGTGTATTGTGATGTTCAAAAACACACAACGATGCTACACACAAACTCCATAGAAGTACATTCAAATAAAGTGTCACAGGCAGGAATCAAGTTAAAAAAAAAAATGTCAATTGCTACTTTCTCCACTGATGGTTTTGGGTACAAAAAAATAAATAAATAAAATAAATAAAAAGAAACAAAAAAATTGGGGTTTTTTTTGCATCGCTGGATTAAATTCTTTTCTCCAAAATGAATTTAAACTTTTGGACTACTGTTTTTTTTCCCCCCACAAGCAGGTGACGTTAACTGTGCAAACATTAAATGCTTAAAAAAAAAAATTTGGGAATCAAAAGGGTCCCGTTCTCCAAACTCAAATTCTAACAATTTTCTTAACATTTTGAAATTTTACAGCCCAAATTTTTAATTTTGTACAAAATTTGAATAATTTTGAAAGCAACAATAAGCAACAGACTTGGGTGGGATGCAAATTTCCTCATTTCACTCTGAATTTTGAGAATTACAACCCCTCTGGGCTGGGTTGACATTAAGCTAATTTTGTGGTACACATCAGCAAGTCAGTCAATCATGTTTAGAAATATGCCGGATCTCATGCTCGGCACCTTGAAAAACACTTGGGGCACATTATGATATACATTCCATTATCCTCGGTTGACGCTGTATACCACACCGTAATAAGTGTGAACATACCCTTAACTGGCTACACATATTAGAAAAAAAGTGTACCAGTAGTGTCAAGCAAACTTGCCCAACTGTTCTGGTTTGGCAACATTCTCTGACCTGAATGTTCGGCATTTGACTGATGTCTGGAGAAGTTGGATGCCACGCTAAGGAGTCCTAGAAAACATTGATACAGCCATAGGCCATGTTTTCCAAGACTAGCGTGGCATCCAACTTCTCCAAATACCGGGTGTCAAATGCTGAGCATTTGAGTTCGAGGAACATTGCTGAACCCAAACAATTCGGCAAGTTTTCTCAACACTACTGGTAAACGCTGTATCCATGTATCTTGAAAAACATGGATACAGCTTATGGCCTTCGACTATATCCATATTTTCCAGGACTACCTAGGCCAGCATCCAACTTCACCAAACACCGGGAGTCAAATGAACGTTTCGGTTTAGAGAAAATTGCTGAACCCAAACAGTTTGGCAAGTTTTCTCAACACTACTGGTAAACACTGTATCCATGTATCCTGGAAAACATAGATACAGCTTTTGGCCTATGGCTGTATCCATGTTTTCCAAGACTTCCTAGGCCACCATTCAACTTCTCCAGACACCAGGGGGGACATTAATCGAGGCTAAAATGCGTATTTTTTTTGTCAGAAATGGGCCCGATGCGAATAAATTTGCAAATGGCCGTTTTGCGAATAAATTTGCATCAGGCCATTTTCCAAACGATATGCATGGGGGGCAGGGAGGGGGTGTGGAATAGAGTGGGCGGGGAGGGGGGCGCGGACTCATGGTCCGCTTAATTCATCATTCTCTTGCCAAAAAATAACAGGAAACCTACTCCAGCTGTAACTTGACGTAGGTTTCCTGCTGCGCGCACGGGATTTATGTAGAAGCAGTCCGCCTCTACATAAATCTCCGCACCGTCGGAGCTGCGGGACATTTTTAAGTCAGGCGCAGAAAATACCAGACTTAATAAATGTCCCCCCAGGAGTCAAATGCTGAGCATTCGTGTTTGGAGAACGTGGCCAAACCCGAGTGGTTCGGCAAGTTCAATAAACACTATTTACCATCACAAAGGCCACAAGAACCTCAACTGCAACCCCCAAAACTTTGGATTGTTCAGTTTGTTAAAGGGGGCCACATCTTATCCTACGGGTACTGATGGATGGTTGAAGAACTTTCCTTCTTGGCCATGGGGGCTTATAACAATTTGACCCCAAAATTGCCAAAAACACCTGTTTCAGGAGAATTGAATCTACCAGAGCTTTATTTGTTTTGTTAAAAATGTGATCTGCTCCTCTTACAGACGTGCAGGGAAACAGAAACAGCGACCTCCCTTTAGAGGGTTTTTTTTTTTTCTGTCTATAAAAAAATTTTCTCTGCGGCACAGCACAGGGACGGCTCTTTGTGTACTAATAACTGTTGCACAGGCCGGATCGTCTATGCAGGCACTGAATGGCCCGTGTCATAGCAACAGACAGCCCCCGTGTTAATTGGCTTTTTCAACAACGTTATAATAGGCGATGGGTCTAATGTACTCCCTTGAAGGTGCCAGAAAATCATAAGGTCAGTGGCGACTGCTAAAAATAGCATCTTATTCATATGGAGAACAGATCGTTTGTTTCGACGGAAAAGATGCTTTTGTGTCTGTAAACAAATCTACACCTATCCCAAATGTGCAAAAAAAAAAAATTTTTTTTTTTTAGCTTTTTGATTCTAAAAAGTGGAGACAAAGTGTCAAGGCATAAGGCACTGCGCACCTGCTCGGCATAAAAAAAATGTATAGAAGAAATAAGTTGGATTAATTATTCATTCAGATTTAATGTTATATGGCACACAAGAATCTTTTAAAATTCTTTAAAAAAATTTCAATTTGAAGTAAAAATTTTATACATTAAGCCATGTTTACACAATGATTTCTTAATTTTCGGCATCTAGAGCTGGCCATACACATTAGATCAAAATAGGTTGATCCCACCAGTTTCAGTGAGACTGGCTAACCTATGGCAGGGAAGCACAACCTTCGGCCCCCACGCCACCAGTTTCGGCCCCCATGCCACATTGCCATGCTGCAATGCCACACGGTTGCAGCATTCTGGAAACAAACATGCAGAGATGCAGGTGATCGGTAGAGTCTCTATATAAAGATAGAGCACAGATTCAGGGCCGGCATCAACACCCTGCCTTGCTCAGCCCCTTTAACTATAAGTGTGTCCTAATGGCGCACACACAGTAAAACGCGGTATTTTGCTTGACAGTCGAAGAGCTTTTGGCTCCACATTGCGTTAAGGTGGCCATCGACCTTAGACTGATGTTGACCGAACCTTCCAATTGTGGTGGTTTCAGCTGTCAGTCTATGGTGTATGGGGCCCCCGCGATCAACCACTGATGGAGAGGGGTCAGCTGTGATGGAAATATCATGGCCGACCCCTTTGTTCGGAAAGAGATAAGCCGCAGCGAGAACGCTCTTGCTGCGACTTACCCATGGCCAGTATAAGGAGCTACACAACCTACTGGTGGCGGCAGCTGAAGCGGAAGCTGGTACCAACTTTAAAGTTTTTTTTTTGGGACATGGACTATTTTTAAGGAGAAATACCACCATAAATATGATACAGCTTGTTCTACCAAAGCACTTCAGGGAACAGTACACAAAAAAGAACAGAACTGGGTTTAGAAGAAACCATTACTGGATTGGTTTCCATTACATACAACTACAAAGGGGAAGCATTTAATGCATGCACAGGAGGTTTCCTGCCCAAGACAACATAGTGACCTATAGAATCAATAAAAAGTAGAATTGGAAAAGATAGAATAATTAATATTATTAACAATCAGCACTCATACTCAATTTGTGTGGGTGCAAAGTCCCATGAAGCATGGCGGCCAATCAGGGCGGCGGACATGTGGGCATTCTACCGCTCCTTTTCTACTGGGGACTCGAGAACTACCGTTCTCGTGAACTCCTGAATGTACGATCCAATTTTTTTTCCCCGGCTCTGAGAAAACAAATTCAAGTTTTATAACCAACAAAAAAAACAAACAAAAAATTGGAAACATCAAATACAAACTGAAGCGGAACTTTTCCCCCGAGCCCAGCCCTTATAGCGATGAATGGAAATTTACAAAAAGATGTAAATGACAATATGAATAATTTAGCGCTTTGTACGCCGTCATCTCAATTTTTTTTTTAAACTCTGCATAAGGTTTGGAGCAACTTTTTACTTAAAGGCTGAACTGTCATTCAATGCGGTCAAAGTTCTACTGCTGGTTTGATGTTAAGCCCCGTGGATTGTGGGAGGAGTAGTAAAAGCGGGCGTAGCCCTACACCCACGATGCACCGCTTCTTTCGCAGGCATCTGCTCGTTTGGTCAGACATTTAGCTATCGATATATATATATATATATATATATATATATATATATATATATATATATATATATATATATATATATATAAAACGACATAGAAATATTTCTCCTGAGTGCGTTTGTGTTAAGTACAACACATTTCAGGGAGACCCACCACAAGGAACGACAAAAGTGCCGCCACGATTCTGGTGCCGGCGTCAGATCTAGACCCCCTTCCTCTGCTTGTGCCTCCTGGGACTGTGAGTTTGTCCTGCTGGAGAGATGAGTGTTGTCACGTTGCACAATAAACTCACTTGTGATTGGTTGTTGTACACCAGGCTCCTTGACACGGTCGGGTGTGTGTTAGGCAAGCGGTTGATGTGTAAGACCTTGTTACAGTCATTCTAAGGTGTCAAAGGAGGCTTAGGAGAAGAGCAAGAGCCTTGACTGTCAAAACTGGTTGCTCTGCCTGGCATCTAGAAAAGAAAATTATATTTTTAAAATTTTAATTCAGAAATATTTTTTCTAAATGTAATAAACAAGTAAATAAAATCTTTCACCCAACATTACAACTAGGCATGAGCAAACTTTTGAAAAAAATTTAGCTTGTTCACTTCGCAAATTGTCAGGGTAAACTGTTAGTTCAACCCGAATTGGTTCTGAACTAATCAAACTTTACAGTCGGGCTCCCAGGGGGTTAAGTGGGGATGCATAGCATCCCCACTTAAAGGGGTAGTGTGGCGGCCACGCAAAAAACAAACACAGACACACATTAAATATACTTACCATCCCACTGGTGACAATCGCTGTTCGAATTTCCCGCCGACTGCGTCCCCGCCATCATTGGCCGCCGCTTCGCTTCCGGGTCCAGGTGCAGTGAATGGCAGAGAAAAGGCTGCTGGTGCACATGCGCAACAGCAGCCTTTTTATTGGCTGGAGCGCATCACATGGCTTCCACCAAGCTCAGCCAATCAGGGCCAGGGAGAACGGGGCCAGACCACTTAACACACATTACAAAGTTATATAACTTTGTAATGTGTGTTAATTAAGTGGAAAAACGAAAACGCCACACTACCCCTTTAACCACCTGGGAGCCAGACTGTTCTATGTTGGGAGGGGTGCAATACACTCACCCTCCTAAGCTCACATCTTTCCTCTTTACCAGTTCCTGCAATGTCCACTAAGCCAATCAGCGACTAAGGCAGGACACTGCTGTAGCCGTTGACTAGGTAAGCAGAGACTGCAGGAGCCGATACAGCTCGATGTCAGCCCAGGAGGGTAAGTATAATACTTTCCCCCCCCCAACAGAGACCAGTCTGGCCCCCAGGAGGTTAACTGGGGATGCCGGGCATCCCCACTTAACCTCCCTAGGGGCCAGACTGGTCTCCACTTTGCAAGCTCGTCATGGCGAACTAGCAAAGTTTAGGTACTGTATAAATCTTTGTTCGACGGGTCGAATTCGGATTCAGGCTATCTTCATCAGTCTCATAGTGAGCTCCACTCATTTGGGAACCAAGGTCCCCCATTCTTCTAATCCTTTAACCAGATAGTTCCCATTCTAATCTGACTAGAAGATCCTCATATACTCTTTAGAATGAGCAGATGTTCCGACCATTGGCCATGTCAACCAGTCAAATGCCAGATTCTATTTTGAAAATACAAGAAGCCATGTGATTGGTTCTTTGGTTCAAGTTTTGGCATACCTACCCATGGTGCTCCATAGAGTCACAAACTGGTTTTGGTTTCCAAATAGGACAAAAAATTCTGGGAAAGTTCTCTAGAGATTGTGACACCAGAGTGTTCCGACTTTATTGAGATTCATAGATGACACCAGAGCTACACCATCTCTATGGAGGGATGAAATGGCTTTAATGTGTCACGGAAGAAAATGTGAATTCTTGTTACCTCGACTAACGCGTGCCAATGGGTAATTGGTTTCCTTGGGTATGCCAACATCTCATTCCAGTGGTCTCTGCCAAGCCCCTCAGCATCCACTCCAGTTCTGCATACTCCAATGACTTCATTGTGTCCCACCCTGTGGGATAAAGCGCAGTTAGCAAGAAGTAGTAATGAAAATCCACAGAGTGGAGATCGATCCTCCTCCACCTAATCCTCCGAGAGGAACGCACAAAACAAGGGATTAGAGGAGATCTCTAGAAATGAAAGTGAAATATCCCTTCATTTAAGGCGGGGAAAGTGATTACCTATCGTAATCCATGACGGCTATGGAGAGGCTGACTTGGTCCATGTTCTCCGGAGGGATGTCGAATATGATGGCCTCATTGTAGATCGGATTTAATGTGTTCTTTTTTGTGGTGGTTTTGCGTTTCTTCAGTCGGCGACCTTCACACATCAGTGACACCTTCACATAGGGATCTAAGAGGACAGCAAGACTGTTAGTCTAATATAGACAAGGCAGTAATATAGTAGTTATATTCCTATACATCACTATGTATCCCTAATCTGAAATACAAGGAATACCAGTAATGTAGTAATGCAGACAGTGCGCACAAGAGTAGGATAACTGTATATAGGAGCAGTATTATAGTAGTTATACTCCTGTATATAGGGGGCAGTATTATAGTAGTTATATTCCTGTATATAGGAGGCAGTATTATAGTAGTTATATTCCTGTATATAGGAGCAGTATTATAGTAGTTATATTCCTGTATATAGGAGCAGTATTATAGTAGTTATATTCCTGTATATTGGGGGCAGTATTATAGTAGTTATATCCCTGTATATAGGAGCAGTATTATAGTAGTTATATTCTTGTATATAGGAGCAGTATTATAGTAGTTATATTCTTGTATATAGGAGCAGTATTATAGTAGTTATGTTCCTGTATATAGGGAGCAGTATTATAGTAGTTATATTCCTGTATATAGGGGCAGTATTATAGTAGTTATATTCCTGTATATAGGAGCAGTATTATAGTAGTTATATTCCTGTATATAGGAGCAGTATTATAGTAGTTATATTCCTGTATATAGGAGCAGTATTATAGTAGTTATATTCCAGTATATAGGGGCGGTATTATATTAGTTATATTCTTGTATATAGGGGGCAGTATTATAGTAGTTATATTCCTGTATATAGGGGCAGTATTATAGTAGTTATATTCCTGTATATAGGGGGCAGTATTATCGTAGTTATATTCTTGTATATAGGAGCAGTATTATAGTAGTTATATTCTTGTATATAGGAGCAGTATTATAGTAGTTATATCTCTGTATATAGGGGGCCGTATTATAGTAGTTATATTCCTGTATATAGGGGGCAGTATTATAGTAGTTATATGCTTGTATATAGGGAGCAGTATTATAGTAGTTATATTCCTGTATATAGGAGGCAGTATTATAGTAGTTATATTCCTGTATATAGGGGGCAGTATTATAGTAGTTATATTCCTGTATATAGGGGGCAGTATTATAGTAGTTATATTCCTGTATATAGGAGCAGTATTATAGTAGTTATATTCTTGTATATAGGAGGCAGTATTATAGTAGTTATATTCCTGTATATAGTAGCAGTATTATAGTAGTTATATTCCTGTATATAGGAGCAGTATTATAGTAGTTATATTCTTGTCATAGTACAGAGGGGCCGTATTCCAGTTTCTGCCTTGGAGCCCAATGATACTTGATATATACAGGTTCTGGATTTGAGTGAAGAAGGTTCTTTTATGTCGGTGGACGGGAGGCAGACATAATCCTTGGTGGCTAATTTAACATTGCAGATGGTTTCTCGCGTCTTCTCTTCATCCTGAATCTGGGTAATTACATATCTCATTGATTACAGAAATTGCTGTCACTTACTGGAGCCTTTCAGAATGATTCAAGTCATTTCCCCCCCACCTCTCGGCGGCTGGGATGGTGACTGGATGCAGGAACATTATGTAATCAGGGACCTATTGTCCGCCGTGTGTTCAGTAGAAATGTCGGATTTAAGTTTTCCTTTTATTCAATTACCTTGTCCTTTCTGAGATTTGGCCTCTGCCACTCGCAGCACTATTGCTTCTCCTGCTTGTGTACTGTGTGTCCAGTGCTGGTCCACCTAACCACCATAACCAGCCGGCCTCTTGAACAGTCAAATTCCATAACCTGCCATAAAGTGATTTCTCTATCCTGCTGTAAAGCTGCAGTCCACCCACTACCAGAAGGTGAAGTGTTGCGATCCAAATCTTACAATCAAGCCCTAATCTAATCTTTCTCATATATATATATATATATTAATAAATATATATATATATATATATATATATATATATATATATATATATATATATATATATATATATAAATAATATCATAGAATATAAACCAGAGAGACCTCCTAGGTATAAGGGAAGAAGGAAGGAAGGAAGGAAGGAAGGAAGGGAAAAGGAAGGAAGGAAGGAAGGAAGGAAGGATCATAAAAAGTGCAAAGATGGAAATAAGAAAAAGGAATGAAGTAGTGAAAGAAAGGAAAATGGAAAGCAAGCATAAAAATAAGCATTAAAAAAAAAAAAAAGAGAGGAAACCGAATAATAAGGGTTACAGAGGTCTGGGAGATGGAAAGGGAATGGGGAAGAGAGGGCATTGTTGAAAGAAAAAAAGAAACTGAACAAGGAAAAAGAAAGGAAAGTGGAGCAGACGGGACATGAGGAAATGATGAGACATTAGTCTGGATTCTGCCACAACCTGCACAGACATTAACAACAGATCTCATCATCATCTTCTTCTTCCGGTCGGCCATTTTGGCAGGTGACGTACCAGAGGATCCTGTGATGTCCATCGCCTTTAGGTTGCGACACTTGATAACTGTAAGCGTCATCCTGCCAGCAGTGGGTAGATAACAGAGAGAATACATGATCTCCCCAAGGTCAACACTTTCCTAAAAAAAAACAAAAAAAAAAACAACAAAAACAGTCAGTGGGCGGCAGGGGATGGTGACCACCGCATATCACAATCATGGATGTTCCTATGCTAACATACATGATACCCAGTCATACTCATGCATAACACAAGGGGGTCCCAACCTTTACACCCCTCTGTGATAACCTTGAAACTGGAATAATCCCTGTTACCCCTTTAACCAGAGTTGTGTTAGTTAAATTCTCTCCTTGTTAAACAAACAGATAATTCGCTAATTTGATAGAATTCCCACCGGTACAGAGATGAAATGAAGCTGTATGCTAATCAGCGGCTCCTCCGCCATCCAATCAGCTGACAGAAGCAATCAGCCCATCCATTAATCAGGGAAACACCTACCAGCGCGCACAGAGAGCGGGTAATTCCATCTGATTAAATGGTGATTTATGGTCATCCAGGTTAATACCCTGCAGATATTGTGCCTATATATAGACCGTTTACTAGGATACAGGTGTACAGGGAAACGGCATCCCACCTAAATACTGAAGGAAAATTCTCATTACTGAAAGTTTACAAGATCTGGCCATGAACGATAACACTAGGTCAACACATCCAGCCATTTCTATGTCAAGAGCTGTCAAATAAAGAGAAAATAAGTAAAAAAATAAAAAATAAATCTAGAATAAAAAAAAGCTTAAGTTAAAAAAAATAAATCAAGAAAAGAATGGATAATTAATTAAAGAAAATTACATTTGAGAAAAGTTAAGTTTGATATAATAAAATAAAAGCCAAAGAAAAAATAAATTTTAAAAACTATTGGAAAACTGATTAGAAAATATTAAAACATAAAATAACATGCGTATTATTTAAATAGAGAAGGATTTATTGGATTCAATCTTGAAAACCCCTAGAAACTCAACATGGCTCCGAAGGTGTATAAATAATAATAATAATAATAATAATAATAATAATAATAATAATAATAATAATAATAATAATAATAATAATAATAATAATAATAATAATAATAATAATAATTATTATTATTATTATAATAATAATAAAGAATCTACTTAACACTCCCCCCCCCAAAAAAAAAAGTCCTACATTTATCTATGGCCAGGTCTGGTATTACAATATTTAAGAGAGGAGGTTAAGCGGCAATACCACACACTACCACCAGGGCAAAAGTGGCGCTGTTATGGGAAAAAAAAAATCTAATCTTTTTATACAAATCTATAACAATCTCTTAAAGAATAATTCATTTCTGTGGAGGTGGCTGTAGACGTCGTCTAGCCCAGGCCTTACAGCCACAGTTATTTTTGCAATTTGCTCCTCAGAAACCCCCATGGGGAATAAAAGAAAATTCACAATTTTCTATTTCCGCGTAGTCCTGCCTTTACTTTGCCACTGGCGGGATCCTAAAGAAGTCTTCAGAGATTCTAGAGCAATCAGCAAGTCACCGTCTTCTGTCAGAGCCGTCACCAACCTCCGCTAAGTAATTCTAATTAATAACCCTGCAAAATATAGTATCAGCTCTAAAATATACCTTATATAGAAACCACCGAGAAGCTCAAGAGTCAAGAGAGACGTCAACTGTCAGAGTAGAAGATTCCAGAAAACATCACTCACTGCTGTCATCCTGCAACAAATTCTGCCATCAAAGGTAATGACAGTGAATCTCCTGACAATCCTAGGTAATATACAGAATGAAATTTATAATGTATCACCATTGTCAGGAAATATCAGAATCTATAAAGGTTTGTACAATATAACTACTATAATACTGCCCCTATGTACAAGAATATAACTACTATAATACTGCTCCCTATATACAGGAATATAACTACTATAATACTGCCCCTATATACAGGGATATATTACTATAATACTGCTCCTATATACAGGAATATAACTACTATAATACTGCTCCTATATACACAGGAATATAACTACTATAATACTGCTCCTATATACACAGGAATATAACTACTATAATACTGCTCCTATATACAGGAATATAACTACTATAATACTGCTCCTATATACAGGAATATAACTACTATAATACTGCCCCCTATATACAGTAATATAACTACTATAATACTGCTCCTATATACAGGAATATAACTGCTATAATACTGCTTCTATATACAGGAATATACTACTATAATACTGCTCCTATATACAGGGATATAACTACTATAATACTGCCCCTATATATAAGAATATAACTACTATAATACTGCTCCCTATATACAATAATATAACTATAATACTGCTCCTCCTATATACAGGAATATAACTACTATAATCCTGCTCCTATATACAGGAATATAACTACTATAATACTGCTCCTATATACAGGAATATAACTACTATAATACTGCTCCTATATACAGGAATATAACTACTATAATACTGCTCCTATATACAGGAATATAACTACTATAATACTGCCCCCTATATACAGGAATATAACTACTATAATACTGCCCCCTATATACAGGAATATAACTACTATAATACTGCCCCTATATACAGGAATATAACTACTATAATACTGCTCCTATATACAGGAATATAACTACTATAATACTGCTCAGATATACAGGAATATAACTACTATAATACTGCTCCTATATACAGGAATATAACTACTATAATACTGCCCCTATATACAGGAATATAATATACTATCTGGCCCTGTATAACATGATTATTATCTGGTTTGTTGTTTATGATTTCTTTCCTAAGGTCAAAGGAAAAGTCAAGTGATCCATGATGTTCTGTCTGGGAACCTCGGAGACCCGGAGGCTGCAGGTTATAAATATGGACTTTCTAAGAAGAAACCAAATGGTGGTGACATTCTGTGAACGCTCCCCCGGGGACCAGGCATGATAGACATCCAGCTGCACCTGTTACTTTGTTGCATCCTCTGAATGGAGGACGATAATGATCCCGCTATACTGAGGCTTTATGTGACTGGTGAATGGGCTGGAGCCGGCTTGTAATTATAATATCAGCCTTACAATAGTGCGGGGGTGGGGTAAGAAAGTTTCTATATAGTCCGTCAGACATCACTCACCATCTTACCAGGAAGTAACACATTACATCCATCTTACCTACTATCAGCATCTACCTTGCTTGGAATGGCTGATAACAGAGAACAATAGCGTGTGTTTACCTGTGATACCAGAGAGAAATAGATTGTATATACCTGTCCTAGAGCCCCCCCCCCCAGCCTGACATGGCTGATACCAGAGAGTAATAGATTGTATATACCTGTCCTACAGTCACCTCCCCCCCAACATGACATGGCTGATACCAGAGAGTAATAGATTGCATATACCTGTCCTACAGACCCCCCCCCCCAGCCTGACATGGCTGATACCAGAGAGTAATAGATTGTATATACCTGTCCTACAGTCGCCTCTCCCCACCCCCAGCCTGACATGGCTGATACCAGAGAGTAAAAGATTGTATATACCTGTCCTACAGTCACCTCGCCCCCAACATGACATGGCTGATACCAGAGAGTGATAGATTGTATATACCGGTCCTACAGTCACCTCGCCCCCAACATGACATGGCTGATACCAGAGAGTAATAGATTGTATATACCTGTCCTACAGTCACCCCCCCCCCCCCCCCCAACATGACAGATACCAGAGGGTAATAGATTGTATATACCTGTCCTACAGTCGCCTCACCCCACCCCCAGCCTGACATGGCTAAGATTGTATATACCTGTCCTACAGTCACCTCGCCCCCAACATGACATGGCTGATACCAGAGAGTAATAGATTGTATATACCTGTCCTACAGTCACCCCCCCCCCAACATGACAGATACCAGAGGGTAATAGATTGTATATACCTGTCCTACAGTCGCCTCACCCCACCCCCAGCCTGACATGGCTAAGATTGTATATACCTGTCCTACAGTCACCCCCCCCAACATGACATGGCTGATACCAGAGGGTAAAAGATTGTATATACCTGTCCTACACTCACACCCCCCCCCCCCCCCCAGCCTGACATGGCTGATACCAGAGAGTAATAGATCGTAGTCTCCTTTCCTATAGTCACCTCTCCCCCCTGGTTGATACAAGACAGTAATGGATCTGTAGAATCACCTGATACCTCGTAAGAGCAGGGACCTACTTATTCCCATTGGGAGGCAAATCTGTGTTCCTCATGGGCGGGGCCATCTCCACCCACCAAGAACTCTAACAGTCCAGAAAATAAAGCATGTCAGCACAATTCTGAAGATTCTAGATTAGCAGAACTTCAGAAGAACGAACAATATTAGCAATAAGACTCGGAGAACATTACAGCAGGAGAATCCGCCAGATCCGCACAGAAGATGCGGGCCGGGCCTTGGGGGGGGGGGGGGGGGGGGGGGGGGGGGGGGGGGGGGGCGCAGATGTGGTTTATTTCACTTGATGGATGTCTGGAGGTTTGTGATGACTCCGGGCTGCCGCTCTGTAACATCTACTCATCGCTCCCTGGATGCCACAGAAATTCAATATTCTGCCGGATAGAACTGGATAAAGCTACACCGACCCCTATGTATCAGTAATTGTACCGCTCTCCTCCCTGAGGTCAAACCTAAGCTGAATCTTAAAGGGAAGCTGGCACAGGAGTGGGCATATGGGCCAGTCAAAGCTAAAGCAAGTGCATCCACTAAAAGGTCCCTAAAGTGCCAGTCAGGGAAGGGGGGAGGCAAAGACGGGAGTCCTAACAGCTCTCACAGTCGAGAATATCGTTGGCATCAGGAGCATCTGTATCACCGAGGATCGGCTGTAGACACAGAGAGGGAGCTAACTCTTCTGGCCGTCCCTGACTGGCATTAATTAAAGGGCACGGTGTAACTTGTCTAGTGCTTAAAGGGAGGCTCCACCTCCACAACTTTTTTTTCTTAACAATAACTCCCACCGTATTGTGTACCCAGCTCCTTGCAGACCTATGTGCGCCCATAAATCCGGCAGTCACTCCCTTTAAGAGGGGCAGATGGGAGCGGATGTGACAGCAGGATCAGACTGTACAGGGTTTGTTAGTAATTTACGACATTGGTCTCCATAAGAACTGTGTACACTAAACGACAGGAGAATTAATTTTTTTTATTTAAAAGGGGCCATCTAGGATTACATTTTTTTTTTTATAATAAACTGCACCACATCGGTCCTCAGCTCCATTCATATTCTCAGCTGTGATACCGCACTCAAACTGAGGACTAAAGTGGGGCTGTTCTTGAAAGACCGCAGCTATGTTCTTCTAATCCTAAAAAAACTCCAGTAAGATTAAAAAAGTTTTACCCTAATCACAGAACAGGGGTAACTAGCTGATGGGTGGTTCAACCACAATAATAGCAGAGGCCCCCTGTTTCCCGAGGGCAGGGATGGGGAACCTTTAGCCCCTCCAGCTGTAGCAAAACTACAATCCCCATCACGCCTGGACAGCCTTTGGTGAATTGTAGTTTTGCAAAATCTGGAGGGCCGAAGGTTCTCTATCCCTTCCCTAGTGGATGGTGCCGCATCGCACATGCTCACCCACCGGTCCATTTACTCTTTATGTTCAGAAGTCCCATAGACAGTGGTGACCGAGCCTGATGGTGCTCCCTTCATAAGGGGACAAGGGGCCTCTGTTCTCTTAGTGGTTGGACCCCTTGGATCAGTTAGTTACCCCTATCCTGGGAAACAATGTAACTTTTTTTTGGTCCCTCGTGTAGACACAATGGCCCATATATTATAACATGTTCGTTCCTGGGGGTAAATAAATGGCATTTGAAATCCTGATTGTAATAGGGCCTTACGGTCAGCGTGATCACATAGGGGCAGATCTCTAAAATTTGTAGATCTGTGGTTTATAGCGATTCTTATCAATAGAAATGAAATTTTTGGAACCTGCAGGGGCATCTAGAGCCCAACTGCCGGGAGACCAGGAGTCTCCTTTAAACTCCAGTTACTTCTCCGAGAAACCCTTCACATACAGAGCACGTAAAGAAAAGGCAAAGCGCACAACTCGGTGACAGCTGTCGACTTGGCGCCTCCTGGAACATTTATAATTTCCTAATCAGCTTGAAAATAGAGAAGCCTGGGCGCATTCTATCGGCAAACACCAAGCGAAGGAGTCTTCAGAGAAACATATGGTCGCCGTTCTAATTCAATCTCAGTAGATTTGTATGGAAATCACAGGATTTCCTCCCGGAATTTATCCCTCCCTCCAGTGGACTGGAACGAAATGACGCACAAAGCCAAAATACATCAAAAATTTCTGCCGCAAATCATATTAAATCTATCGTCCGGCCAACATCTACTGGGCTGAAGTACAGAAGGAGAATAGAAATAAATCTCATGACAATGGCGTCTGTCAGGGAGCGGGATATATTAGGGGGCAAAATTCACTTCTAGAAGTTGATTTGTTGGAAGCGGGAAAAATGGCCGCCCATAAGGATCTGAGCAGTAAGAAATGTGAAGTTTAGGGATCTGAGTGCATCTTGAAAACTTTTGTGGTTAGTACTTACTGAAAGTATCCCAAGGACGGACATCTAGTCACCAGGGAGAGGGTCATGGGGCCCAAGGAAGAACAACTAGTGACCAGAGACATGGCGCTCAAGGAAGGACAACCGGTGACAAGGGACATAGGGCTCAAGGAGGGACAACTGGTGAACAGGGACAGGGCCATGGGGCCCACGGACAGACAACTGGTGACCAGGGAAAAGATCATGGGGCCCAAGGATCAACAACTAGTAACCAGGGACATGGGGCTCAAAGAAGGACAACCAGTGACAAAGAGCATGGGGCTTAAGGTAGGACAACTGGTGAACAGGGTCCCGGGGTACAAGGAAGGACAACTGGGGACAGGGGGTTCAAGGACAGAGAACTAGTCAAGGAAAGGGTCATGGGGCTCAGAGTAGCATAATTGGTGACCAGGGACAGAATTATGAGGCCCAAGGAAGAACAACAACTTGTGACATGGGACATGGGGCTCAAGGAAGGAAAACTGGTGAACAAGTACAGAGTCATGGGGCCAAAGGAAAAACAGCTATTGACCAGGGGCATGTGGCTCAAGGAAGGAAAATTAGTGACCAGGGACAGAATCATGGGGCCCAATGAAGGACAACTGGTGACTAGGGACAGAATCATGGGGCCCAAGGAAGAACAACTGGTGACCATGAACAGGACTATGGAGAGAAGGGAAGGACAATTAGCGACCAGGGACAGGGTCATGGAGGCCAAGGAAGAACAACTAGGTGACCAAGGTCATGGGGCCTAATTAAGGACAACTGATGACCAGGTACAAAATCTTGGGGCCCAATGAAGGACAACTGGTGATCAGGAACAGGATCATGGAGTCCAAGGAAGGACAACTGGTGACTAGGGACAGGGTCATGGGGCCCAAGGAAGGACAACTAGTGACTGGTAACAGGAACGTGGATCCCACGGAAGGTCCAACAAATGGAGGCCCCACCCCACAACTGAACTTAAAGGATCTACAGCTGACCACAGGACACCTTCATACATCCTTGAAGGGTCAATGCTGTTTAGGTGACACATGTACTACCCCTCTCCCCCCCCCCCCCTTTCCCGGGATTACCTTATCATAGACAAACCTGAGTGTATAAGAAATGGTCTACAGCAGAAACCAAGCACAATTTTTCGTTGCACATAAATGACATCACACATATCCAGACTGCGACAGTCCCATGAAGAGGATGTCCTGGAGCTGCAGTCTACCTCAGGCGTTAATATCCTCTCTATGGTCTATAGGTAGTTGTCTTATTAAAGGGCCCCGGTGACAGCCCACTCTTGTCTTCTGGGACTTGTTGTACAGTAATTATTAATTTTGAAGACGAAGCCGAGAATCGACGGTCATTTCCTTGTGTTGTCAGCGCCTCGCGTTGTAATGCGCAATTAGAAAGGTGACAGTGAAGGGTCATTATTCCTCGAAGGGGAAAACACAGTCCCATCCATCATCACTAATGAGGCGAAGTCACACGTAACAGACACAGGCTTTATTCTTTGCTCTTAAAGGGCCAGGTGCCTCTGATATTCTCAGTGCTTCAGTGTGTCTAGCACAGGAGACAGTCTCTTTAGGTCGTTCTACGTAGGTAGCAGGCAATCTCAGAAGTTCCACACCTCTCATTAATGTTGTCCTACCCCCAAGAAGATCAGCTATATTAATTTACTGTATTGCCAGGTACCTGTGGCACCTATCAATGTGTATGGAGGTTCCTGACTCACTTTTGACAGATGTCAGGAAATTATAGATTTCAATTTTTATTCTCTGGGAAGAGAGGAGTCTGTCAGCGGTCTTCTCCCCACTCCCCCTCCCATATACATGCAAACTCATCTGAGCTGAGAATGCACATGTAGAGGGCATTGGTGTAGCTACAATGGAGGCAGACCATGCAACTGCTATGGGGCGCATGCGGCAGAGGGCCCCGGGCCCCCATCAGTGAGACGTGGTCTACATGGAGGCTACGGTTCAGATCACTGAGTGGCAGAGCTCCCTGCCAGTCTCTTTTGTGGCTGGAGGCAGCCATGATTGACAGCTAGTGGGGCTACTGGAAGTGCCCAGGGACTGTCCTGATGACAAGCAGTTCAGGCAGCATGAAAGAGATGTCAGGTTCCCTTTAAGCAGCACCATCTTATAGCGCTCTGTTATGATATAAGCCATTTCTCCCGCCACCGCTGTTCTTTTAAGCTACTTTAAGGCAATATTATATTTCCAGGATCCACAGGGGAGCGAGAAACGGCTCAACATAAAACCACAAATAATCCGTACAAATGTCGGCAAGAATGAAATGTATTGAGCAGGAAAAATCCCACAACAAGCGAGCGGGGAATAGAATGAGAGGTAGTAATGGCTGAGGTAATAAGATGAGAGAAACATAAAGTCCTAACAACCCCCCTCACCCCATCCCCCGACCCTCCGGGGGACAGGAAAACTTACTCCAAATGTCGGGCGCCATCAATGGCCTCACATTCAATGGTCTCCGACTGGTTCATCCATAGAAAGCCAGGACAGCAGTGAAGACCGACACCAAGACTGACCGGGAGACATGCTCTTCAGAGCTACCGTCATCTATTCCCCTCTACAGCCAATAGTGATTCCAATGGGAAACGGGGACTTTTCTTCATGATATCCCCCCTTTTCACCACTCACGGCCTATTCCCAGTATGGCTTAAAATAAACAGGGGAGCAGAGGACACAGGGATTTTTCTCAAGGTATGTTCACACAGCAGAATTTACGTGCGGAATGTTCCCTCGCGGATCTGTTTTCTGCCCATAGAATCGACACGTCCACTTGAATTTTCCACTAGAAATCCCATAGAAGTCATTGGGGCTTTGAATATGTGCTTTGGCTTGCATTTCTGCTCGAATTCTGCGCCATTTCTGCAAGGGCTAAAGAGGAAATTTCAAGCAGAAAACTTTCCTCGCCATCTCCTCAGTGTGAACATAGCCAAATACCGCCATGTCTTCTCTTGTTCTCACCCCTCTTAGTCACAGCCCGCTATGGTCATCTCACCCCCTGGACCCAGTGAACCAGGGAAAGGGATACGGGCACATTTCTTCATGTTATCCCACCCCTCTAACCATTCACCGCCGGTTACGGTAATCTAACCCCCTGTACAGCGTACAGTGACCTGAAGAGGGGCATAAGTCAGCTTTTCTTCATATTATCACCCTCTTATCAGTCATAGTCTGTTACTATAATATCTGCCCCCGTACACCCTCCTGTGACCCGGGGAAAGGTATTAAAGGGGTATTCTCCCCAAAATCTTTTTTGCATTAATACGTTGCCCACTGAAGCTTTCCATCTTTCTAATATCAATTTATTATAGATTCTGCACAGTTTTGCTGTTATCTAGATGCATTCACTCCACTGAACGCATAGAATCATGAAATCTCATTCCAACCAGTCACGCTCCCTGCTCCTGGCCCGCACCCTCCGAGTCGGCATCTTCCTTAGCGCTTCTAACCCAGTCCACTGAAGTCAGGGAGGACACTGAGACAGTGACAGCTGGCGCTGATCACTGTCTCCCTCTCCGACAGCAGCACCCCCGCCAGGTCACCTACACTGTGTGAACCCCCGCTTCAGAGCTCCCCCCCTCCACCATGCTCACCCATACTGCCCCCCCCCCCCGGTAAAACACCCGCAGCTCCATCATCCACCCCCCCACATTCACCTATGGCACCCCCGCTCTGTAACACCCACCTCCCCCCCGCCGGCCTCATCCGGCAACCCCCCGCACTGCAAAGTTAAACCATATCAACCCCCCACCCGTGGCACCCCCACAGTGTAAAGCACGCCCCCCGGAATTCCAATGGCAATCCCCCCCACTCCCACGGCCCCGGCACTCACCTGGCAACTCCCCACAGTGTGAACCCCCCCAGCACTCGCACAGCACTCAGGAACGGTGGCAGCTAGAAAGACGGGAGACTGCTCAAAATAAGACCAGCTAGGTTTTGGGCCATTTCATTTCTTAAGCTCTTGGGGGGAAGGGATACCCCTATAAGCTATTCTGTTGTTATCACTAGTGTTGAGCAGAGACGCTGAACTGTTCGGGTTCGGCAACATTCTCTGAACCCAAATGCTCGGCATTTGACTCCTCGCCGCTCATGCCAAACATTTGGGTTCAGAGAACGTTGACGAACCTAAACAGTTTGGCCTCTCCGCTCAACACTAGTTATCCACTATACGGCCTCCACCGACTTGGGGAGCAAATAAGTGAATTTGTCCTCATGCTATCCATCACATCCTGTTACTCCAGTCACCCAGGGAACGTAACAGGGGCTTGTCTTCTTGTCATCACTCCTCCTACCAATCCCAGCCTACTACGGGCATCTCTTTCCCAAAAAGAAGAGCAAAACTGGACATTTCTTCATGCCATCACCCCTCTTACCAATCATGGCAGGTTACCATCCTCTTTGCCCCTCTCCAATGACTCTTCTGGGAAAAGGGATACACAAAATGATCTTCATGTTATCCCTCCTCTTACCACTCCCAGTCTGTTAGTGTTGTCTGCCATTGTACAGACCCCAAAGAGGCATGGGTGGGTGATGAACATTGCTCCGATCGCAATGGGATATGATTTCGAGGATTATATCTATAAAATACTAAGAAAACTTCCATTTGTTATCGATGAAGCTTTCATAGTGATTGACACCCAGCTTCCCTAGAAGAAGCTAAAACGGAGACAGCGCTAAAGAGTGTGAGAACGTACGGAAGTCACTCACCGTGGTGGCACAGTAGATGTCCTTCCATACTGTGGCTTCTCTGGAGAGATCCGAGACCTCAAACAAATTATCCAGGATAACTTCCCCGATCATGTCGTGTCTGGAGAAGCGGTCAAAGTCGTACACACTAAAATGCAGTTTCCTATTGCTGAGCTGGTCATAAGCCACCGGGAACTGGAAGGTCTCATCAAACGCAGGGTTAAGAGTCTTCCTGTGCACCCGGGTCTGGAACTTCTTCTTCCTGTCCGGGAGGAGATAGATCTTGACGTAGGGATCGGAGGTCCCACACAAGTCTTTAGCCGGCAGATCCAGAGCTTTCAGAATCTTGACAACCAGCAGTTCGTTCTCGTAGTCGTACTGAAGGGCAAAGTTGAGCTTCCCGCACGTCTTGGCGTCTTCCTTCCTATTGTCTTCGGAGTCTACGGATTTCTGCTTGTATAATTCGGGCTTGATCCTGCCGATGCTGGTGGTGGTCTCTCCTCTCTGCAGCGGCTCTATGCCCATGCTGAAGTCTACGCTGGACACTTGCATCTGCCTCGGTAAATGTCTCCTGAAGGAATTGTGCCTGCAGCAAAAAGAATATTTTAAAAAAAAAATTCTAAATCTAGAACAAGGAATTTTACAACTGTTTGCAGCATCTCTCCACCCTATAAAAATTACTGAGTATGATCCCTGTCCTGGTACTTCCAGCACTCACCCCTACTTCTTATTGATCTCACACTTTTCCTGAAATATTCTGTGCTGCTGGTAACACTCATCCCACTATGGAGCTTTCAGATCGTGAGCCCCCCACCCCCTTCCACCCTAAGATACTCTATGCTGTTGGACACATTGCTCCTTCCATTCTCAGTCGATGACCCTCCCCTATCTTTAAATACTCTGTGCTGCTGGATACCCTGTTGTTCTTACTAAATAACTTTTAGTCTATGACCCTGCCCCCAAAGAGCGGAAGACTCCTTACCTGAAATATTCTGTGCTGCTGGGAACCCTGCTCCTTATGTAAATTTAGGCTAGTGATCCCTTTCACAAGGTCAAACCCCTCCTCTCTTGAAATACTCTGTGCTGCTGGATCCCTTGCTCCTCCCACTAAATAATTTTCATTCTATGACCCCGCCCCCAAAGAGCAGAACACTCCTTTCCTGAAATATTCAGCCCTGCTTGAAACCCGGCTCCTTCTGTTATGTAAATCTTGGTTAGTGACCCCTCTCGCAGAACATGCCTCTCTTGAAATACTAATGTGCTGCTGGATCCCTTGCTCCTCCCACTAAATTTTCAGCCACATAAAAAAATATATTCATCAAATTTTTGACCTATGCAGATAAAAAAAAAAAATGGTTCTCAAATTTTCGGCACCGAATAACTTTCTGAGTTGACATCACATGACTTGACATCACTCGTCCCAGTTACCACCGATGAACCTGGAGCTCAATAACTAAAAGAACATCCCATCTTCCATTGTACTGGTGAGCTCAGACAGTATGAGGCCAGCGCCATAGAGACGAGCAGAGACCCCCGCCCCCCCCCCCCCCCCCCGTTCTGTAGTGATACATCCTTCCACATCCAATTAATTTTGTTCTTTTGTCTATCAAATTAGCATAAGGAAATTGCTTATCCGTGTCGTAAATTACCTCCCGTCATTGTTCTCAGGTGTCTGAACTTTCCGTGTTCCTCTGTAATTAGTTTTCATAAACATTTCATGTGTGTCACCAATCGCCCGCTACCCCGCGTAATCGCAGTCATGTCCTTCCCCTCGCTCGACAGATCCTCAATAAGAATACACAGATTATTTATCTCTTTTTGCTCTTTTTATAGCGGGGTTTCAGCCAGCATGATGTATTGGTTGGTATTATGTAGTTATTATGGAAAATCAGAGCATGAAACACGTAGGATTATGGAAAGTAAAGGGCATCATGTCACTTTAAGGGCAAAGGCAATAAAACTACTCTACCCCTATACAGATGGAATAGAGAAGTGAGCTGTAGACCTACTCAGCATAGGCAGACACATATGCTCAGGGGCCCCAGTGCCTAAAGAGTCCGCCCTGCTACCCAGATGGGTCAAGACACAATTAATTAGCATTAAAATGAGAAGTATTTTCTTTCCTACAATGCCTTTTAAGCTTATACACCACATGTATAAGTGTGAGTTGGGCTTCTGTACCTCGGGGGCGGGGTTATGTGTCTATGAACAGGAAAGCGTTGGAATTATCAAAATTTTCCTACAGCAATAAAGGAAGTTCCATAACAAAGGATATAACTTTTTCTGTTTCACAATGCTGCTCATGCTAGTGTCATCCCTGTATAATTCTCATAAACCACATCATTAAGCTAGGGTTGGGCTTCAGTAACTCAGGGGTGGGCCTATTTCTATTGTTTTGGAATAGGAAAGAGTGAATCCTAAATTGTAGGATAAAGGAAGGGTGAGTTGTAACAGGGAATATCAGCCGTGCTGCTGGCTGTATGTATAATGTAGGATGGGGCCCTCCATAGCTCATGGGCGGGGCTATGTTCCTGCTCTTGAATAGGAAAGAATTTAAATAAATTCCAAATTTTGCCATAGCGAAAGGCCAAGTTGTGGCACTATACCCTTTATGCTAATATCACCCCTAAATACATTAAATCCAGGACATATATAAGCTAGGTGGAGCTTCAGCACCTCAGGGGCGGGACCTTGCTCCTTTTCACTGTTTTGAGATACAAAAGAATAAGAACTCATGCAAAATTCTGCAATAACTAAAAGGTGTGCTTCGGCAGGAGATACCCTATTTCAGCTCTGCTTCTGGCCACATGCATATGCTAGGGTGGGGCTTCTGTATCTCAGGGGCGGGACTATGTTATATATAATCTATATTAGGGCGGGGCTTTAAAAGCTTAGGGGAGGGTCTATGTTCTATCCAATTATCTTCAAATAGAAAATAATTCTAATGACTCATAGACGAAGCCCATCATTCTGAACGGCTGCCATGTTGTCTGTAAAAGTGTTGTTTCAATAAACTTTATTTATATCCCCCCAAATTCACAATAGACATATTGGGCAGCTATAACAGAAAGTAAGGATGGGAATGCACCATTTTACTAACATAAAATATCCACTTTGACTCTTGGCCACCACATGACATTACATGGCGGCCATGATGTGGTTGTCAGAAGCCCTGTGACTACAAAAACATGACACAGCCAATGTAAGGGAATACCGTGCGGCCAATTACGGCGCCAATCCCACGCTAAGCCCATGGAGACTATAAATATCCTGCCGGCCTACAGACCTCGTACTACTGGTGAGTCACATACTTCAGCTGCTGCCCTTGTAATAAATTCTTGCGTTTCCGTGCCGACGATGGCGGCGTTATTGAGACCGACGAGTAATTCTGTGATTATTTTTTTTTTCTGTTTTACATGCCCGTGACCCATTCATTCTAATTAGAAGACGGGGCAGGAGAGATACATCGTGTTCCAATTACAGAGAATAGCGGCGGCCGCAGTGGCGGCACGACGCAGTAAATACAGAGATGCAAATAACAGCACAACATGTGCGGGGAGAAACACGGCGGACAATAAGAGCACTCCAAACCTGATGAGAACGAAAGGACGTCTCAAGTGAGGTGATTAAAAGGCGAAGGCTCTACTACAACCCCCAGCGGGGCCCCTCATACACGGCTAACAAGGCCGAGAAACACATGGAAGACCATAACAAGCCCGGGGGATATGCGTTACACTTCGCTATCCTTATCAGATTCATCGGAATCACCATTCGGATGTCTCATAAAGCTGGGTGATACAATTAAGGGTAGTAATGCTGGTCTTACAGAGTTATCACTGGAAAGACAGGAAGGGTTGTCATAGGGACAGGGTATAAAACCATTATAATTCATATGCTAGCTTGCTTAAAGACATCAGAATGTAGATAGTGAGTTAGACAGTGTTTCAGGGTCCCTGTGACGACACTTAACAGAGAAGACAGGAAGAGTTATCATAGGGACAGTAAATGGATCAAAACGACTAACAGCATACTAGCTAGCTAAAATGAGGTGGGGTATAGGTATCCATGTAATGGTTTTGGATTGCAAGTCCCCATGAAAATGCTAAACTACTGGAGCAGAAGGCACAGGGCCGTATTACCAGCTGCTGCTGCCCTACCTCCATCTTCACTCACCAATTAGCATCAGGAATGGTAGATTGGTAGGTAATAGCTCCAGTTGTCACATTTACCACCGCTACACTAGACGTGAACAATACTACCACACTGTGACTGGATAACACTGCCATACAAGACCTGACCCATACTATGACTGGATAACCCAGCCACATTAGACCTGACCAATACCGCCATACTATGACTGGATAACACCGCCATACCAGACCTGACCAATACCGCCATACTGTGACTGGATAACACCGCCATACCAGACCTGACCAATACCGCCATACTGTGACTGGATAACACCCATAGTAGACCTGATCAATACCGCCACACTGTGACTGGATAAAACCACCATAACAGACCAATACTGGCATACTGTAACTAGATAACAGTGCCACACCAAACCTGACCAATACCGCCATACTGTGACTGTATAACATCGCCATACCAGACCTGATACCACCAAACTGACTGGATAAAGCCACTGTACCAGACCTGACCAATACCGCCATACTGTGACTGCATAACCCAGCCACATCAGACCTGACCAATACCACCATACTGTGACTGGATAACACCGCCATACCAGACCTGACCAATACCACTGTACTGTGACTGGATAACACCGCCATACCAGACCTGACCAATACCGCCATACTATGACTGGATAACACAACCATCCCGTGACTGGATAACACCACCATACCAGACCTGACCAATACCGCCATACTGTGACTGGATAACACCGCCATAACAGACCAATACTGCCACACTGTGACTGGATAACACCGCCACACTAGACCTGACCAATACCACCATACCCCCCCTCGAAAGACACCAGATTTACTGGCAAGTCTGAATGGGAGGTGGGAGACTAGAAAAAATAAAAAAAGTTATTTCCTTCCCCCTGCTCCCTGGTGCTGCCACCGGACCACAGGTAACTAGTGGTAAATACTGCCCTGCATAGGGACACTGTATGGGTCTGAGTCGATATCCAGTCCATATGAGAGATGGAAGTAGTAAGGGTGTAGGTACTGATGTAGACTGTGGTTTCACATTTAAGACCCTCATGACAGCGCTGAACTGCCAAAGAAGAAGACAGGAAGTTTTGTCATAGGGATAAGGCATGGATCCAAATCCCCGTCTAGTATCATCTAGTATCATGTCCAAAAACTAGTTAGCTGAAAGTAGTAAGGATGGAGGTACATGATTCAAGGTTGCCATGACAAAACTAAACTGTCAGAAAACGAGACAGTAAGTGTTATCATAGGGACACTGCATGGATGAAAACTACCAACCACAGTAATAACCAAATACTTACCAGCTGAATTATATAATGTGAATGAAGGTGTTAATGTAGAGTGGTTGTGTATTTAAAGCTGAACTATTACTGTAGAAGACGAGAATTGTTGTCATAGGGGCATTGGATGGGTCAAAAAACCTGACCAGATTAAAAAAACACACACTAATAGCTGATATAAGTTGGGATATAAGTACTGATATAGACAGTGGATTCAGATTTCAGGTCCCCTAGAAAGCAGGTAGCTGCCAGTGCAGACAGGAAGAGTTGTCATAGGATCCAATTCATTCAGGGAGACATTCACATTCTAGCTATCTGAAAGAAGTAAGGATGTTGAAACTGATAGATATGTTACGGGGTTGGGTTCATGATTCCCATGACAACACTGAACTGTCAGATTAGAAGACAGGAAGTACTGTCATTGGAACACTGAAGGGATGCAAACCCATATCCACATGCATGACCACACAGGAATCAGCAGTTATTATAATGTAGTTATTTTGTACTTAAACATCAACGGGCTGCCATCATAGAAAGAAGTGTTGTCATAGGGACACTGCACGTTTCCCAATAACCATCTGCAATAAGGTCAACACATTATTTAGCTTTTGATAAGGATGCAGGCATTGACATGGATGGTGATTGTGATTTTTACAGTGTCCCTATGACAATACTGAACTGCCAAAACAGAGGTCAGGTCAAGACAAGAAGTGTTACTATATACACAGGGCTTGGTAATTCACAGTCTTACCGAGAGGATGAGGTGGGCTCGGTGATCTGGCGCTGTATCCGGGCGTGCTTCATCAGATGTTCCTTCAGGGCGTTCTGCACCTCGGCCGGGATGTCGGGGGACGTGTGACTGATCTTCATGGCGCCCTCCTGCATCTTCACTGAGTGTTTCCCGTTCTGTTTGATCTGTTCCTTTTTCTCGTTGCTCTCTGTCACCTCAGGGGGGGCGCTGGGGATACAGGGGGGGACGCCATTGGTCACGGACGTGACAGGCTTACTCCTCCAGCATGGCCAACAAAGTTTCCAGAAGACAAAGAGCGAGACCACCAGCAATGCCAAACCGCAGAAACTGACCACCACCGCGAGGAGACTGACCGATATGTCTGCAGATAGGAAGATAGAAGAAACCAGGTAAATCCCCAACCCAGATGAACAACAAAGATAAGAAAACCATGACTACAGATGAAATACCGTGCACAACCCATGCAGAAAGGTGGCGCTGTCATTAGAAGGATGAAGCCATGGTTATCAAACTGAATGAAGAACCAATAAAGGACCAGACAGGGCGGAATCATGAGATGATCGACTGTACACACAACATCTCATACTCATCACATCAGCTTCTACTTATCTGTCCAAGGGAAATAAAGCGGATCTCTCATTTCTTCTATCATACTGTATCTAAGAACAGGACAGTATAGAGGAGGAAATGCTGTGCTATAATATACAAGAATATAACTACTATAAATACCGCCCCTATATACAGGAATATAACTACTATAATACTGCCCCTATATACAGGAATATAACTACTATAATACTGCTCCTATATACAGGAATATAACTACTATAATACTGCTCTTATATACAGGAATATAACTACTATAATACTGCTCTTATATACAGGAATATAACTACTATAATACTGCTCTTATATACAGGAATATAACTACTATAATACTGCTCCTATATACAGGAATATAACTACTATAATACTGCTCCTATATACAGGAATATAACTACTATAATACTGCTCCTATATACAGGAATATAACTACTAATATAACTACTATAATACTGCCCCCTATATACAGGAATATAACTACTATAATACTGCTCCTATATACAGGAATATAACTACTATAAATACTGCTCCTATATACAGGAATATAACTACTATAATACTGCTCCTATATACAGGAATATAACTACTATAAATACTGCCCCTATATACAGGAATATAACTACTATAATACTGCTCCTATATACAGGAATATAACTACTATAATACTGCTCCTATATACAGGAATATAACTACTATAATACTGCTCCTATATACAAGAATATAACTACTATAATACTGCTCCTATATACAAGAATATAACTACTATAATACTGCCCCCTATATACAGAAATATAACTACTATAATACTGCCCCTATATACAGGAATATAACTACTATAATACTGCTCCTATACACAGGAATATAACTACTATAATACTGCCCCCCTATATACAGGGATATAACTACTATAATACTGCTCCTATATGCAGGAATATAACTACTATAATACTGCTCCTATATACAGGGATATAACTACTATAATACTGCCCCCTATATACAGGAATATAACTACTATAATACTGCTCCTATATACAGGGATATAACTACTATAATACTGCCCCTATATACAGGGATATAACTACAATAATACTGCCCCTATATACAGGAATAAGACTACTATAATACTGGCCCTATATACAGGAATAAGACTACTATAATACTGTTGGTATATATAAGATTATATGATAATACTGCCCCCTGTAGACAGGAACAGGTAGTACTTCCAGGTCTGTATTGGCCTATATGATGATATACATCACTACTTTTAATTGAAGCCATTAGACATCTTTCCCCCAATTATTTGCCGTCTTCTCCGCGTTTTATTTCTCTGACCTTTTCCCGCTGTCATCTGAAGATCTAATTAGACATTTTATTACGTTCTGGAGGATTTAGAAAAATGCATCAAATTACAGCTCAGCAGCCGCCGATACAGGAGGAGAGATAGGAGTATAAGGTAAAGTATGTGGCGACATGGAGATTATAAGCCATTTATAAAGTGTGGCTCCGACTCCCTGTGGAGAAAATATCACTTCCAGATGAAGCTTGTTTAAGCAGGGGTGGGGAAAGCCCCACCCACGCTTAGATAGAATGCTACCAGAGCCAATCAGAGAGCAGCAGTCATAAGGCAGGGGTGGGGGAGCTTTCGGCCCTCTATCTATTGCAAAACTACAATTCCCATCATGCCTGGACAGCCAAAGCTAAAGCTATGGCTGTCTAAGCATGATGGGAATTGTAGTTTTGAAAGAGAAGGCTGGTATACAGTTAGGCCTCTGTCACATTGTTTTTCTTTTTATTTCTCCCTTTTCTGTCATTCATGGTGGCGTTGATCATCTCGTCTAGCAATAAATATGGTGCTGCAGTCCCATGTAAATCACAGTTCTATGCAGCTCAATGACACTCTATGGGCAGCCATGTAACCGTTGCCATGGCAGCAGCCACGGGATGAGCTCTAATGCTGGGGTGATGGGGTCAGAGATTCCCATAGACTCTATACATTAACCCTATATGACACCAACATGGCCGCTGGATACGGCAGGAAGGTCTCTACCGTTGTCATAGCAACCGGTATTGAGGTCCATTGAAACCAGGTACTTAGATGTAGGGGGAAGCCTATCTCTATACAACTACTGGGAAAGCTGAGTGACAACTGATATGGCCATGGCAACGGTTGTCACTCAGCTTTCCCAGGCTCCTGACAACTAAACCTGCCTTATTGTACAGCATTTTACCACCGTTTCTAGTAAGTCACAATGGCCGTTTAGTAACCTAAGACACATGGTTGGTAATCCCAAGGGACACTGGCAGGCCATATTATCACCCAGCTTTCCCAAAACTGAAGAATGTCTGAATAGAATGTTTATTCCTGGAAAAAAAAAACAATATGTTCATGGCATATTGGGTTGTCACCCATCTTTCCCTGTCTCCTGTTCATCACTATTTATTATGTCGCACAATTACCATTCAGTAACCTGGGACAGATGGGTGGTAATTCCATAAGGTAACGGCAGTCATAATGTCACCCAGCAAACCCAAAACCAAGTAATGTCTGGGAAAGCTGGGTGACAACCACTACATTCATCATAAGGACTGTCACCCAGCTTTCCCTGACTCCTGAATAGTAGAAGTCTATATCATTTAGGTCTGCCACCCAGCTTTCCCTGACTCCTGAAAAGGAATTGTCTATCAATAAGGTCCACCACCCATCTTTTCCTGTCTCCTGTTTATCACTGTTTATTATGTCGCACAATTACCATTCAGTAACCTGGGACATATGGGTGGTAATTCCATTAGGTAACGGCAGTAATACATTCATCATAAGGACTGTCACCCAGCTTTCCCTGACTCCTGAACAGTAGAAGTCTATATCATTTAGGTCTGCCACCCAGCTTTCCCCGACTCCTGAACAGTAGAAGTCTATATCAATTAGGTCCGCCACCCAGCTTTCCCTGACACCTGAACAGAAGATTCCATATTGACTCCTATAACGCTATACAACCTCATATCTTTGCCCCTTTTTCTACTTGCTGTCAGTGAATCTGATCCTTTGCGTTTACCCCCCAGAGGTGAGGCTCCCCTTTAAGGAACCCCTTTAAGTTACTTCAGCTCTCTCAGGCGACAGAACATCGGCTTCTGACATTGAGCGTCGCCACAATCACAGATCCTGTTACTATAGCAGCCGGGAACATATTTCGCGCATAAATCATGTATGTTGTGTCCTGACAGGAGCAGCGAGGAGCCATCCGATATATCAAGTGGCCATTGATCCGCGGTGTCACTGCCACAAAGCCGCCCGCTACGGGTGAGAATCTCAGCGCCACAACTATAATTTACAGCTTCTATAGGCAAAATTCTCCATTTGATCTGGAAAGGTAAAAACATCCACCCCAATCATTATGTAATGTCCCTTTAAGGTATCAATATCTGTGGCTCCCCAGCTGTGGTATAACTACAACTCCCAGCATGCCCTGACCAGTTGCAGCGTGCAGGGACATAGGAGTTGTGCACACTGAATACAGTTCACACTCGGCTGCCTCTGTCTTGTTTGTCCTCATTAGTGCAAAAAATGAACAGATTCTAACAATTCCCAGAATTCTCTCTGTTCCCTGCCCCCGCTCCATTCATACTTCCCTCTGCTACATTCATAAATGTTCTATGACACTGCTACATTACGCGGAGATACAGCCGTGATACATCCCTAATCTCAGCACTGTATGGTCTGTGCCCCTAGACCTCTACGTGATGCCAAACTACAACTCCCAACATCTCCTAACAACCAGAGGTGCTAGACATTGCTTGAGATGTGGTTTTGCTACAGCTGAAAAGCAACAGGTCGGAAACTGCATTTTATTACAGATCAGGGATGAGGGATGGGGAGATACTGGGGGGCAGTGGTGAGGAGGCTGGAGGGATGGGGAGATACTGGGGGGCAGTGGTGAGGAGGCTGGAGGATGGGGAGATACTGGGGGGCAGTGGTGAGGAGGCTGGGGGGAGATACTGGGGGGCAGTGGTGAGGAGGCTGGAGGGATGGGGAGATACTGGGGGGCAGTGGTGAGGAGGCTGGGGGGATACTGGGGAGCAGTGGTGAGGAGGCTGGAGGCTGGGGGGATACTGGGGAGCAGTGGTGAGGAGGCTGGAGGCTGGGGGGATACTGGGGAGCAGTGGTGAGGAGGCTGGGGGATGGGGGGATACTGGGGAGCAGTGGTGAGGAGGCTGGGGGGGATACTGGGGAGCAGTGGTGAGGAGGCTGGGGGGGATGGGGAGATACTGGGGAGCAGTGGTGAGGAGGCTGGAGGATGGGGAGATACTGGGGAGCAGTGGTGAGGAGGCTGGGGGGGGATACTGGGGAGCAGTGGTGAGGAGGCTGGGGGGATGAGGGGATACTGGGGAGCAGTGGTGAGGAGGCTGGGGGGATACTGGGGAGCAGTGGTGAGGAGGCTGGGGGGATACTGGGGAGCAGTGGTGAGGAGGCTGGAGGGATAGGGAGATACTGGGGAGCAGTGGTGAGGAGGCTGGAGGGATGAGGGGATACTGGGGAGCAGTGGTGAGGAGGCTGGAGGATGGGGAGATACTGGGGAGCAGTGGTGAGGAGGCTGGAGGATGGGGAGATACTGGGGAGCAGTGGTGAGGAGGCTGGGGGATGGGGAGATACTGGGGAGCAGTGGTGAGGAGGCTGGGGGGATACTGGGGAGCAGTGGTGAGGAGGCTGGAGGGATGGGGAGATACTGGGGAGCAGTGGTGAGGAGGCTGGAGGGATGGGGAGATACTGGGGAGCAGTGGGGAAGTGGCTGGGGGATACTGGGGAGCAGTGGTGAGGAGGCTGGAGGGTGGGGAGATACTGGGGAGCAGTGGTGAGGAGGCTGGAGGGATGGGGAGATACTGGGGAGCAGTGGGGAAGTGGCTGGGGGATACTGGGGAGCAGTGGTGAGGAGGCTGGAGGGTGGGGAGATACTGGGGAGCAGTGGTGAGGAGGCTGGGGGGATACTGGGGAGCAGTGGTGAGGAGGCTGGAGGGTGGGGAGATACTGGGGAGCAGTGGTGAGGAGGCTGGGGGGATACTGGGGAGCAGTGGTGAGGAGGCTGGAGGATGGGGAGATACTGGGGAGCAGTGGTGAGGAGGCTGGAGGGATGGGGAGATACTGGGGAGCAGTGGTGAGGAGGCTGGAGGATGGGGAGATACTGGGGAGCAGTGGTGAGGAGGCTGGAGGATGGGGAGATACTGGGGAGCAGTGGTGAGGAGGCTGGAAGGATGGGGAGATACTGGGGAGCAGTGGTGAGGAGGCTGGAGGGATGGGGAGATACTGGGAAGCAGTGGGGAGGAGGCTGGGGGGATACTGGGGAGCAGTGGTGAGGAGGCTGGGGGGTGGGGAGATACTGGGGAGCAGTGGTGAGGAGGCTGGGGGGATGAGGGGATACTAGGGAGCAGTGGTGAGGAGGCTGGAGGGATGGGGAGATACTGGGAAGCAGTGGTGAGGAGGCTGGGGGGATACTGGGGAGCAGTGGTGAGGAGGCTGGGGGATGGGGAGATACTGGGGAGCAGTGGTGAGGAGGCTGGAGGATGGGGAGATACTGGGGGGCAGTGGTGAGGAGGCTGGGGGGATACTGGGGAGCAGTGGTGAGGAGGCTGGAGGATGGGGAGATACTGGGGGGCAGTGGTGAGGAGGCTGGGGGGAGATACTGGGGGGCAGTGGTGAGGAGGCTGGAGGGATGGGGAGATACTGGGGGGCAGTGGTGAGGAGGCTGGGGGGATACTGGGGAGCAGTGGTGAGGAGGCTGGAGGCTGGGGGGATACTGGGGAGCAGTGGTGAGGAGGCTGGAGGCTGGGGGGATACTGGGGAGCAGTGGTGAGGAGGCTGGGGGATGGGGGGATACTGGGGAGCAGTGGTGAGGAGGCTGGGGGGGATACTGGGGAGCAGTGGTGAGGAGGCTGGGGGGGGATGGGGAGATACTGGGGAGCAGTGGTGAGGAGGCTGGAGGATGGGGAGATACTGGGGAGCAGTGGTGAGGAGGCTGGGGGGGGATACTGGGGAGCAGTGGTGAGGAGGCTGGGGGGATGAGGGGATACTAGGGAGCAGTGGTGAGGAGGCTGGGGGGATACTGGGGAGCAGTGGTGAGGAGGCTGGGGGGATGAGGGGATACTAGGGAGCAGTGGTGAGGAGGCTGGAGGATGGGGAGATACTGGGGGGCAGTGGTGAGGAGGCTGGAGGATGGGGAGATACTGGGGAGCAGTGGTGAGGAGGCTGGGGGGATACTGGGGAGCAGTGGTGAGGAGGCTGGAGGGATAGGGAGATACTGGGGAGCAGTGGTGAGGAGGCTGGAGGGATGAGGGGATACTGGGGAGCAGTGGTGAGGAGGCTGGAGGATGGGGAGATACTGGGGAGCAGTGGTGAGGAGGCTGGAGGATGGGGAGATACTGGGGAGCAGTGGTGAGGAGGCTGGGGGATGGGGAGATACTGGGGAGCAGTGGTGAGGAGGCTGGGGGGATACTGGGGAGCAGTGGTGAGGAGGCTGGAGGGATGGGGAGATACTGGGGAGCAGTGGTGAGGAGGCTGGAGGGATGGGGAGATACTGGGGAGCAGTGGGGAAGTGGCTGGGGGATACTGGGGAGCAGTGGTGAGGAGGCTGGAGGGTGGGGAGATACTGGGGAGCAGTGGTGAGGAGGCTGGAGGGATGGGGAGATACTGGGGAGCAGTGGGGAAGTGGCTGGGGGATACTGGGGAGCAGTGGTGAGGAGGCTGGAGGGTGGGGAGATACTGGGGAGCAGTGGTGAGGAGGCTGGGGGGATACTGGGGAGCAGTGGTGAGGAGGCTGGAGGGTGGGGAGATACTGGGGAGCAGTGGTGAGGAGGCTGGGGGGATACTGGGGAGCAGTGGTGAGGAGGCTGGAGGATGGGGAGATACTGGGGAGCAGTGGTGAGGAGGCTGGAGGGATGGGGAGATACTGGGGAGCAGTGGTGAGGAGGCTGGAGGATGGGGAGATACTGGGGAGCAGTGGTGAGGAGGCTGGAGGATGGGGAGATACTGGGGAGCAGTGGTGAGGAGGCTGGAAGGATGGGGAGATACTGGGGAGCAGTGGTGAGGAGGCTGGAGGGATGGGGAGATACTGGGAAGCAGTGGGGAGGAGGCTGGGGGGATACTGGGGAGCAGTGGTGAGGAGGCTGGGGGGTGGGGAGATACTGGGGAGCAGTGGTGAGGAGGCTGGGGGGATGAGGGGATACTAGGGAGCAGTGGTGAGGAGGCTGGAGGGATGGGGAGATACTGGGAAGCAGTGGTGAGGAGGCTGGGGGGATACTGGGGAGCAGTGGTGAGGAGGCTGGGGGATGGGGAGATACTGGGGAGCAGTGGTGAGGAGGCTGGGGGGGATACTGGGGAGCAGTGGTGAGGAGGCTGGAAGGATGGGGAGATACTGGGGAGCAGTGGGGAGGAGGCTGGAAGGATGGGGAGATACTGGGGAGCAGTGGTGAGGAGGCTGGAGGATGGGGGGATACTGGGGAGCAGTGGTGAGGAGGCTGGGGGGATACTGGGGAGCAGTGGTGAGGAGGCTGGGGGGATGGGGAGATACTGGGGAGCAGTGGTGAGGAGGCTGGAAAATGGGGAGATACTGGGGAGCAGTGGTGAGGAGGCTGGGGGGTGGGGAGATACTGGGGAGCAGTGGTGAGGAGGCTGGGGGGATACTGGGGAGCAGTGGTGAGGAGGCTGGAGGATGGGGAGATACTGGGGAGCAGTGGTGAGGAGGCTGGAGGTATGGGGAGATACTGGGGAGCAGTGGTGAGGAGGCTGGAGGGATACTGGGGAGCAGTGGTGAGGAGGCTGGAGGGATACTGGGGAGCAGTGGTGAGGAGGCTGGGGGGATACTGGGGAGCAGTGGTGAGGAGGCTGGGGGGTGGGGAGATACTGGGGAGCAGTGGTGAGGAGGCTGGGGGATGGGGAGATACTGGGGAGCAGTGGTGAGGAGGCTGGGGGGATACTGGGGAGCAGTGGTGAGGAGGCTGGGGGATTGGGAGATACTGGGGAGCAGTGGTGAGGAGGCTGGAGGATGGGGAGATACTGGGGAGCAGTGGTGAGGAGGCTGGGGGGATGAGGAGATACTGGGGAGCAGTGGTGAGGAGGCTGGAGGCTGGGGGGATACTGGGGAGCAGTGGTGAGGAGGCTGGGGGATTGGGAGATACTGGGGAGCAGTGGTGAGGAGGCTGGAGGGATGGGGAGATACTGGGGAGCAGTGGTGAGGAGGCTGGGGGGGATACTGGGGAGCAGTGGTGAGGAGGCTGGGGGATTGGGAGATACTGGGGAGCAGTGGTGAGGAGGCTGGGGGATTGGGAGATACTGGGGAGCAGTGGTGAGGAGGCTGGAGGGATGGGGAGATACTGGGGAGCAGTGGTGAGGAGGCTGGAGGGATGGGGAGATACTGGGGAGCAGTGGTGAGGAGGCTAGGCGGATGGGGAGATACTGGGGAGCAGTGGTGAGGAGGCTGGAGGGATGGGGAGATACTGGGGAGCAGTGGTGAGGAGGCTGGAGGGATGGGGAGATACTGGGGAGCAGTGGTGAGGAGGCTGGGGGATGGGGAGATACTGGGGAGCAGTGGTGAGGAGGATGGGGAGATACTGGGGAGCAGTGGTGAGGAGGCTGGGGGATACTGGGGAGCAGTGGGGAGGAGGCTGGAGGATGGGGAGATACTGGGGAGCAGTGGGGAGGAGGCTGGGGGATACTGGGGAGCAGTGGTGAGGAGGCTGGAGGATGGGGAGATACTGGGGAGCAGTGGTGAGGAGGCTGGGGGATTGGGAGATACTGGGGAGCAGTGGTGAGGAGGCTGGAGGATGGGGAGATACTGGGGAGCAGTGGTGAGGAGGCTGGGGGGATGAGGAGATACTGGGGAGCAGTGGTGAGGAGGCTGGAGGCTGGGGGGATACTGGGGAGCAGTGGTGAGGAGGCTGGGGGATTGGGAGATACTGGGGAGCAGTGGTGAGGAGGCTGGAGGGATGGGGAGATACTGGGGAGCAGTGGTGAGGAGGCTGGGGGGACGAGGGGATACTGGGGAGCAGTGGTGAGGAGGCTGGGGGGATACTGGGGAGCAGTGGTGAGGAGGCTGGAGGTATGGGGAGATACTGGGGAGCAGTGGTGAGGAGGCTGGGAGGATGGGGAGATACTGGGGAGCAGTGGTGAGGAGGCTGGGGGGGGATACTGGGGAGCAGTGGTGAGGAGGCTGGGGGGAGATACTGGGGAGCAGTGGTGAGGAGGCTGGGGGGGGTACTGGGGAGCAGTGGGGAGGAGGCTGGGGGGATGGGGAGATACTGGGGAGCAGTGGTGAGGAGGCTGGAAAATGGGGAGATACTGGGGAGCAGTGGTGAGGAGGCTGGAGGATGGGGAGATACTGGGGAGCAGTGGTGAGGAGGCTGGGGGGATACTGGGGAGCAGTGGTGAGGAGGCTGGAGGATGGGGAGATACTGGGGAGCAGTGGTGAGGAGGCTGGGGGGATGAGGAGGCTGGGGGATACTGGGGAGCAGTGGTAAAGAGGCTGGGGGATTGGGAGATACTGGGGAGCAGTGGTGAGGAGGCTGGAGGGATGGGGAGATACTGGGGAGCAGTGGTGAGGAGGCTGGGGGGGATACTGGGGAGCAGTGGTGAGGAGGCTGGAGGCTGGGGGGATACTGGGGAGCAGTGGTGAGGAGGCTGGAGGCTGGGGGGATACTGGGGAGCAGTGGTGAGGAGGCTGGGGGATTGGGAGATACTGGGGAGCAGTGGTGAGGAGGCTGGAGGGATGGGGAGATACTGGGGAGCAGTGGTGAGGAGGCTGGGGGATTGGGAGATACTGGGGAGCAGTGGTGAGGAGGCTGGAGGGATGGGGGGATACTGGGGAGCAGTGGTGAGGAGGCTGGGGGATGGGGAGATACTGGGGAGCAGTGGGGAGGAGGCTGGAGGATGGGGAGATACTGGGGAGCAGTGGTGAGGAGGCTGGAGGGATACTGGGGAGCAGTGGGGAGGAGGCTGGGGGGATGGGGAGATACTGGGGAGCAGTGGGGAGGAGGCTGGGGGATGGGGAGATACTGGGGAGCAGTGGTGAGGAGGCTGGAGGGATACTGGGGAGCAGTGGGGAGGAGGCTGGGGGGATGGGGAGATACTGGGGAGCAGTGGGGAGGAGGCTGGGGGATGGGGAGATACTGGGGAGCAGTGGTGAGGAGGCTGGGGGGATGAAGGATAAAGGTGAAGAGGGATGAGGTTTTGGGGGATATTGGGGACTTCTGAGGGACAGCGGGGAGCAGGTGGGGTGCAGTACAGGTGACATATATTAGGGTGCAGTACAGGTGATATATATACTGGGGTGCAGTACAGGTGATACATATATCGGGGCACAGTACAGGTGATACATATATCGGGGCGCAGTACAGGTGATACATATATCGGGGCGCAGTACAGGTGATACATATACTGGGGTGCAGTACAGGTGATACATATACTGGGGTGCAGTACAGGTGATACATATATCGGGGCGCAGTACAGGTGATACATATATCGGGGCGCAGTACAGGTGATACATATACTGGGTGCAGTACAGTTGATACATATACTGGGGTGCAGTACAGGTGATGCATATATCGGGGTGCAGTACAGGTGATGCATATATCGGGGTGCAGTATAGGTGATACATATATCGGGGTACAGTACAGGTGATACATATATCGGGGCGCAGTACAGGTGATACATATATCGGGGCGCAGTACAGGTGATACATATACTGGGGTGCAGTACAGGTGATACATATACTGGGGTGCAGTACAGGTGATACATATACTGGGGTGCAGTACAGGTGATACATATATCGGGGCGCAGTACAGGTGATACATATATCGGGGCGCAGTACAGGTGATACATATACTGGGTGCAGTACAGTTG
Source organism: Dendropsophus ebraccatus (assembly GCF_027789765.1). Lineage (NCBI taxonomy): Eukaryota > Metazoa > Chordata > Amphibia > Anura > Hylidae > Dendropsophus > Dendropsophus ebraccatus. The sequence continues at coordinate 7,873,422 of NC_091454.1, read as the reverse complement.
ATACATATACTGGGGTGCAGTACAGGTGATGCATATATCGGGGTGCAGTATAGGTGATACATATATCGGGGTGCAGTATAGGTGATACATATATCGGGGTGCAGTAGCTGCAGTAGAGGGTAATAAAGGGTTAATGGGGGTCTTTAGATTCATTGAATGTGGACCAAGAAGGATGGAGAAGAGCGGGGTACAGGCTCATATAGGGGGAGGGGAGAAGCGGGGGGGGGGGGGGGGGGGGGGGGGGGGATGTTGTAGAACAGAGAAATAATTTAACCCTGGATGTGCTGGATAAGGATGCAAGGTGGAGTGAGTATTGGGGTGCAAAATTTATCGGTGAGCAGCACACAGATGTAGGGGGGGCAGTGCAGGGGATAGTGGGGTGCAGGGGTCACACAGATGTAGGGGGGGCAGTGCAGGGGATAGTGGGGTGCAGGGGTCACAGATAGATGTAGGGGGGCAGTGGATAGTGGGTGCAGGGGTCACACATAGATGTAGGGGGGCAGTGCAGGGGATAGTGGGGTGCAGGGGTCACACAGATGTAGGGGGGGCAGTGCAGGGGATAGTGGGGTGCAGGGGTCACACATAGATGTAGGGGGGCAGTGCAGGGGATAGTGGGGTGCAGGGGTCACACATAGATGTAGGGGGGCAGTGCAGGGGATAGTGGGGGTCACATATATGTGGGGGGCAGTGCAGGGGATAGTGGGGTGCAGGGGTCACACAGATGTAGGGGGGCAGTGCAGGGGATAGTGGGGTGCAGGGGTCACACAGATGTAGGGGGGCAGTGCAGGGGATAGTGGGGTGCAGGGGGGTCACACACAGATGTAGGGGGGCAGTGCAGGGGATAGTGGGGTGCAGGGGTCACAGATAGATGTAGGGGGGCAGTGGATAGTGGGTGCAGGGGTCACAGATAGATTTAGGGGGGCAGTGGATAGTGGGGTGCAGGGGTCACACACAGATGTAGGGGGGGGCAGTGCAGGGGATAGTGGGGTGCAGGGGTCACACAGATGTAGGGGGGGCAGTGCAGGGGATAGTGGGGTGCAGGGGTCACAGATAGATGTAGGGGGGCAGTGCAGGGGATAGTGGGGTGCAGGGGTCACACAGATGTAGGGGGGCAGTGCAGTGGATAGTGGGGTGCAGGGGTCACACAGATGTAGGGGGGCAGTGCAGGGGATAGTGGGGTGCAGGGGTCACACATAGATGTAGGGGGGCAGTGCAGGGGATAGTGGGGTGCAGGGGTCACAGATAGATGTAGGGGGGCAGTGCAGGGGATAGTGGGGGTCACACATATATGTGGGGGGCAGTGCAGGGGATAGTGGGGTGCAGGGGTCACACACAGATGTAGGGGGGGCAGTGCAGGGGATAGTGGGGTGCAGGGGTCACAGATAGATGTAGGGGGGCAGTGCAGGGGATAGTGGGGGTCACACATATATGTGGGGGGCAGTGCAGGGGATAGTGGGGTGCAGGGGTCACACACAGATGTAGGGGGGCAGTGCAGGGGATAGTGGGGTGCAGGGGTCACACAAACATGTAGGGGGGCAGTGCAGGGGATAGTGGGGTGCAGGGGTCACACATAGATGTAGGGGGCAGTGCAGGGGATAGTGGGGTGCAGGGGTCACACATAGATGTAGGGGGGGCAGTGCAGGGGATAGTGGGGTGCAGTGGTCACAGATAGATGTAGGGGGGCAGTGCAGGGGATAGTGGGGTGCAGGGGTCACAGATAGATGTAGGGGGGCAGTGCAGGGGATAGTGGGGTGCAGGGGTCACACATATATGTGGGGGGCAGTGCAGGGCATAGTGGGGTGCAGGGGTCACACACAGATGTAGGGGGGGGCAGTGCAGGGGATAGTGGGGTGCAGGGGTCACACAAACATGTAGGGGGGCAGTGCAGGGGATAGTGGGGTGCAGGGGTCACACATAGATGTAGGGGGGCAGTGCAGGGGATAGTGGGGTGCAGGGGTCACACATAGATGTAGGGGGGCAGTGCAGGGGATAGTGGGGTGCAGTGGTCACAGATAGATGTAGGGGGGCAGTGCAGGGGATAGTGGGGTGCAGGGGTCACAGATAGATGTAGGGGGGCAGTGCAGGGGATAGTGGGGTGCAGGGGTCACACATGTATGTGGGGGGCAGTGCAGGGGATAGTGGGGTGCAGGGGTCACACACAGATGTAGGGGGGGCAGTGCAGGGGATAGTGGGGTGCAGGGGTCACACAAACATGTAGGGGGGCAGTGCAGGGGATAGTGGGGTGCAGGGGTCACACATAGATGTAGGGGGCAGTGCAGGGATAGTGGGGTGCAGGGGTCACACATAGATGTAGGGGGGGCAGTGCAGGGGATAGTGGGGTGCAGTGGTCACAGATAGATGTAGGGGGGCAGTGCAGGGGATAGTGGGGTGCAGGGGTCACACACAGATGTAGGGGGGGCAGTGCAGGGGATAGTGGGGTGCAGGGGTCACACAGATGTAGGGGGGCAGTGCAGGGGATAGTGGGGTGCAGGGGGTCACACACAGATGTAGGGGGGCAGTGCAGGGGATAGTGGGGTGCAGGGGGTCACACACAGATGTAGGGGGGCAGTGCAGGGGATAGTGGGGTGCAGGGGTCACACATAGATGTAGGGGGGCAGTGCAGGGGATAGTGGGGTGCAGGGGGTCACACACAGATGTAGGGGGGCAGTGCAGGGGATAGTGGGGTGCAGGGGTCACACATAGATGTAGGGGGGCAGTGCAGGGGATAGTGGGGTGCAGGGGTCACACACAGATGTAGGGGGGCAGTGCAGGGCATAGTGGGGTGCAGGGGTCACACACAGATGTAGGGGGGCAGTGCAGGGAATAGTGGGGTGCAGGGGTCACACACAGATGTAGCGGAGCCGGAGCAGCCGGTGGTGCAGAGTGACAGCGGAGCCGGTGCCGGACTGTAGGATGGAGCGGCCGGTGCAGCCCTGGATATAGCCGGACCGGAGTGCAGTTATAGCGGAGAGAAGCGCCCGGTGCCGGGATGGAGCGGAGCCGGAGATGTGCCCGGAGTGTAGCGGAGCAGTGACCCGGTGCCGGGATGGAGCGGAGCCCGGTTATATGCTATAGGCTGTAGGGATGGAGCGGAGCCGGTGCCCCTTCCCGCACCTGTTGCACTGACCTCCCCCCCTCAGTACGGCGGCACTGACCTCCCCTCCTCAGTACGGCGGCACTGACCTCCCCTCCTCAGTACGGCGGCACTGACCTCCCCTCCTCAGTACGGCGGCACTGACCTCCCCTCCTCAGTACGGCGGCACTGACCTCCCCTCCTCAGTACGGCGGCACTGACCTCCCCTCCTCAGTACGGCGGCACTGACCTCCCCTCCTCAGTACGGCGGCACTGACCTCCCCTCCTCAGTACGGCGGCACTGACCTCCCCTCCTCAGTACGGCGGCACTGACCTCCCCTCCTCAGTACGGCGGCACTGACCTCCCCTCCTCAGTACGGCGGCACTGACCTGTACTGGCCGCTCCCGGGTTGCTCCGGGGGAAGATGCCGGTGCACTTGTCCCACTCCACCTGCCCCCCCAGGCAGAGCTCGGACACGATCTGCAGCGCCTTCTGGCACAGGCTCACACAGTCCTCCTTGTGGAAACTCATCCCGTCCACAGTCATCTAGGTCATGGCCGCCCACAGCGCCTGCTGCCACCCGGGGAGACCGTACAGCGCCTGCTGCCACCCGGGGAGACCGTACAGCGCCTGCTGCCACCCGGGGAGACCGTACAGCGGCAGCGGGCACCATGCGCCGGGCAGGACGGAGCCGGAGACTGAGCCGGGAACAGCGCCCGCCGCTGCCTTATAATGTACGGAGAGGGAGCGGCCGCCAGGGGGCAGCAGCGGGAGGACACACCTGAGAGACAGCGGCGGCGGGGAGGAGGGGGGCACCACATATATACTGTATATACACTGATGTATATATATACTGATAGACTGTACTGCACACACACACACACATATATGTATATACTGATAGATTGTACTGCACACACACACATACTGTATATACACTGATGTATATATATACTGATAAACTGTACTGTACACACACACACACACACACATACTGTATATACACTGATGTATATATATACTGATAGACTGTACTGCACACACACACACACACACATACTGTATATACACTGATGTATATATATATACTGATGTATATATATACTGATAAACTGTACTGCACACACACATATATATATATACTGTCAGACTGCACACATACAGTATATACATACACACACATATATATATATATATATATATACTGATAGAGTGTACTTCATAACTATATATATATATATATATATATATATATATATATAAAATAATACAGTGTACTGCATATATATATATATATATATATATATATATATATACGGATACAGTGTACTGCACACACACACACACATGTGTATATATATATAAATATATACTGATACAGTGTACTGCACACACACACATATATATATATATATATATATACTGATACAGTGTACGGCACATTATAGCAGCAATGTGTATAGCTGAGTGTGAGTGCAGGCACATTATAGCAGCAGTGTGTATAGCTGAGTGTGAGTGCAGGCACATTATAGCAGCAGTGTGTATAGCTGAGTGCGCGTGCAGGCACATTATAGCAGCAGTGTGTATAGCTGAGTGTGAGTGTAGGCAGATTATAGCAGCAGTGTGTATAGCTGAGTGTGAGTGTAGGCAGATTATAGCAGAAATGGAGAGGATTGCAAAAACAAGGACTGACAGAGACTGGAGGGAGCATGAAGGAATCCAGGATCCCGTGCAGTCAGAGAGAGGTAATGTATACACGCAGCGGAGCTGGAGCCAGGCGGGAGCAGATGAAGGGGTTAAGGGGGCAGCTGAATTACATACTTGCAGCGGTCTTTCAGACATTACGTGTGAAGGCAACCTTGTATCTGACCATCTTCTGCCCTACAGTTGTGAGCTACCCGTCCTGTCAGGGTAATACGAGCCCCAGGCCTAATTATCTGGGCTAAGCAGACTTCCATGACTTCCAAATTGTCTTGCACTGCGCAGTGGAATACCTAGACTTCCTATAGTAACTTTGTTCCACTGAGGTCAGTTCCTGTGACTGCCCTGCACTTGTTAGAGAGATTCCTGGCATGGACAAGGTGATCCTTGTGTGGCTGCTTTCCCCCCTGGTACTTTCTAGCACTGAATAGTGGTGATGGCTTGCATGGAGAAAATCTGTAGCTTGCTTGCTTCCTCACACACTGACTAGAATCAACTAGACTGACTCCTCCCACCAAAAACTAACAGGGGTCTGACTAAACAAGGGATAGGACAGAAAGCTAGTGGATGAGACAACACATGTGACATAAAAAAGTTAACCCTTTGTCTCCTTCAGCCCTGCATAACAAGTATGTACTGACACCTAGTGGGGAAAACACTAACTGCAGTGGATACTTCATCCCCACCTATGTGAATCTGTAGCAGTTACCTTACTCAGGTGCAATAAGACTTAGGGGCCTGACCGGGTCACTACAATGTAATGTCCTATGTGTGATGATCTGTGAGAGGGGATCTGCTTGTACTCTGGACTGAATTGTCACATTGCAGGTGATCCTGCACAGGGGGCGCTGTCTCTAGCTCTTTTTATTCCAGATTGTGTACCTATATACAGGTGGGCCCCTGTAGCTTGGATACAAGATGAGATACAGTTGGATGTATAGGATATATACTCTGTAATGAGTCTTTAAGCACAATCACACCAGCAGGGGTCAGTGTGTCACTACAATGCAGAGCTGTCTCCATGGTAACAGACTACAAACAAAGCCTCTGTAGTCTGATCCCCATGTGTTATTTCATCTGCCAGTCACCCTGCTGGAGCCAGGAGTCATCAGTGCGCCCCCTAGTGATTCCTCCCTGCTCTAATGCCCTAATGGATCTTTCCCTATCATCAAACAGAGAGACCGACCGGGTGGAAGATGCAGCCTGCGACCGCCCCAATGACTCCTGGTCCATGCGGCATGAAAGCGAATACAGCTTTGCACCCAAAGAGGAGATGAATGATGGGTGTGATAGTCTTGTACAGTGATGGGTGTGATAGTCCTGTACAATGATGGGTGTGATAGTCCTGTACAATGATGGGGTAATAGTCCTGTACAATGATGGGTGTGATAGTCTTGTACAGTGATGGGTGTGATAGTCCTGTACAGTGATGGGGGTAAAAGTCCTGTACAATGGAGGGTGTGATAGTCCGGTACAGTGATGGGTGTGATAGTCCTGTACAGTGATGGGTGTGATAGTCCTGTACAGTGATGGGTGTGATTGTCCTGTACAGTGATGGGTGTGATAGTCCTGTACAGTAATTGGTGTGATAGTCCTGTACAATGATGGGTGTGATAGTCCTGTACAGTGATGGGTGTGATAGTCCTGTACAATGATGGGGTAATAGTCCTGTACAATGATGGGTGTGATAGTCCTGTACAGTGATGGGTGTGATAGTCCTGTACAATGATGGGGTAATAGTCCTGTACAATGATGGGTGTGATAGTCTTGTACAGTGATGGGTGTGATAGTCCTGTACAGTGATGGGGGTAAAAGTCCTGTACAATGATGGGTGTGATAGTCCGGTACAGTGATGGGTGTGATAGTCCTGTACAATGATGGGTGTGATAGTCCTGTACAATGATGGGTGTGATAGTCCTGTACAGTGATGGGTGTGATAGTCCTGTACAGTGATGGGTGTGATAGTCCGGTACAATGATGGGGTAATAGTCCTGTACAGTGATGGGTGTGATAGTCCTGTACAATGATGGGTGTGATAGTCCTGTACAGTGATGGGTGTGATAGTCCTGTACAGTGATGGGTGTGATTGTCCTGTACAATGATGTGTGTGATAGTCCTGTACAGTGATGGGTGTGATAGTCCTGTACAGTAATTGGTGTGATAGTCCTGTACAATGATGGGTGTGATAGTCCTGTACAGTGATGGGTGTGATAGTCCTGTACAATGATGGGGGTAATAGTCCAGTACAATGATGGGGGCCATAGTCTCGTACAGTAATTGGTGTGATAGTCCTGTACAATAATGGGGGTGATAGTCCTGTACAATGATGGGTGTGATAGTCCTGTACAATGATGGGTGTGATAGTCCTGTACAGTGATGGGTGTGATTGTCCTGTACAGTGATGGGTGTGATAGTCCTGTACAGTAATTGGTGTGATAGTCCTGTACAATGATGGGTGTGATAGTCCTGTACAGTGATGGGTGTGATAGTCCTGTACAATGATGGGGTAATAGTCCTGTACAGTGATGGGTGTGATAGTCCTGTACAATGATGGGTGTGATAGTCCCGTACAATGATGGGTTTGATAGTCCTGTACAGTGATGGGTGTGATTGTCCTGTACAATGATGGGTGTGATAGTCCTGTACAGTGATGGGTGTGATAGTCCTGTACAGTGATGGGTGTGATAGTCCTGTACAATGATGGGGTAATAGTCCTGTACAATGATGGGTGTGATAGTCCTGTACAGTGATGGGTGTGATAGTCCGGTACAATGATGGGGTAATAGTCCTGTACAATGATGTGTGTGATAGTCCTGTACAATGATGGGTGTGATAGTCCTGTACAATGATGTGTGTGATAGTCCTGTACAGTGATGGGGTAATAGTCCTGTACAATGATGTGTGTGATAGTCCTGTACAGTGATGGGTGTGATAGTCCGGTACAATGATGGGGTAATAGTCCTGTACAATGATGTGTGTGATAGTCCTGTACAGTGATGGGGTAATAGTCCTGTACAATGATGGGTGTGATAGTCCGGTACAATGATGGGGTAATAGTCCTGTACAATGATGTGTGTGATAGTCCTGTACAATGATGTGTGTGATAGTCCTGTACAGTGATGGGGTAATAGTCCTGTACAATGATGGGTGTGATAGTCCTGTACAGTGATGGGGTAATAGTCCTGTACAATGATGGGACTGTAGTGAACCTGGTGACACCATACAAGTGGCAGGGAATTTCTCATCACTTGATCATTCAGGGACGAGAGAATCGTGTAAGAACATTCTGTGACTGTGACTATTATATAACAGAGTGCGGTGTAATCCCGACAATTATAACATGAACAATATAAGAGTATGGGAGGGGGGGGGGGATGGGAGCCTGTGTGATCAGGAGCTGTGTACTCTGTCACATTCTAGAAAAATCACATCTACAGATCCCACATAACATCTACACATCCCCAATAACAGTGTCATCTACATATCCCCCATAACAGTGTCATCTACACATCCCCAATAACAGTGTCATCTACACATCCCCAATAACATCTTCACATCCCCAATAACAGTGTGATGTACATATCCCCCATAACAGTGTCATCTACACATCCCCCATAACACAGTGGCATCTACATATCCCCCATAACACAGTGTCATATACACATCCCCCCCATAACAGTGTCATCTACACATCCCCCCATAACACATCTAAACATCCCCTATAACACAGTGTCATCTACACATCCCCCATAACACAGTGTCATCTACACATCCCCCATAACAGTGTCATCTACACATCCACCCATAACACATCTACACATCCCCCCATAACACAGTGTCATCTACACATCCCCCATAACACATCTACACATCCCCCATAACAGTGTCATCTACACATCCCCCATAACAGTGTTATCTACAGTGTTACACCTGTAGGCACTGTGTAATAACACCTGTAGGCACTGTGTAATGTTACCTGTAGGCACTGTGTAATAACACCTGTAGGCACTGTGTAATGTTACCTGTAGGCACTGTGTAATGTTACCTGTAGGCACTGTGTAATACCACCTGTAGGCACTGTGTAATGTTACCTGTAGGCACTGTGTAATGTTACCTGTAGGCACTGTGTAATGGTACCTGTAGGCACTGTGTAATGTTACCTGTAGGCACTGTGTAATACCACCTGTAGGCACTGTGTAATGTTACCTGTAGGCACTGTGTAATGTTACCTGTAGGCACTGTGTAATACCACCTGTAGGCACTGTGTAATGTTACCTGTAGGCACTGTGTAATGTTACCTGTAGGCACTGTGTAATGGTACCTGTAGGCACTGTGTAATGTTACCTGTAGGCACTGTGTAATACCACCTGTAGGCACTGTGTAATGTCACCTGTAGGCACTGTGTAATATTACCTGTAGGCACTGTGTAATACCACCTGTAGGCACTGTGTAATAACACCTGTAGGCACTGTGTAATATCACCTGTAGGCACTGTGTAATGTTACCTGTAGGCACTGTGTAATGTTACCTGTAGGCACTGTGTAATACCACCTGTAGGCACTGTGTAATGTTACCTGTAGGCACTGTGTAATGTTACCTGTAGGCACTGTGTAATGGTACCTGTAGGCACTGTGTAATGTTACCTGTAGGCACTGTGTAATACCACCTGTAGGCACTGTGTAATGTCACCTGTAGGCACTGTGTAATGTTACCTGTAGGCACTGTGTAATGTTACCTGTAGGCACTGTGTAATGTTACCTGTAGGCACTGTGTAATATCACCTGTAGGCACTGTGTAATGTTACCTGTAGGCACTGTGTAATGTTACCTGTAGGCACTGTGTAATACCACCTGTAGGCACTGTGTAATGTTACCTGTAGGCACTGTGTAATGTTACCTGTAGGCACTGTGTAATGGTACCTGTAGGCACTGTGTAATGTTACCTGTAGGCACTGTGTAATACCACCTGTAGGCACTGTGTAATGTCACCTGTAGGCACCGTGTAATGTCACCTGTAGGCACTGTGTAATGTCACCTGTAGGCACTGTGTAATACCACCTGTAGGCACCGTGTAATGTTACCTGTAGGCACTGTGTAATGTTACCTGTAGGCACTGTGTAATGTCACCTGTAGGCACTGTGTAATGTCACCTGTAGGCACTGTGTAATGTTACCTGTAGGCACTGTGTAATGTTACCTGTAGGCACTGTGTAATGATACCTGTAGGCACTGTGTAATATCACCTGTAGGCACTGTGTAATACCACCTGTAGGCACTGTGTAATGTTACCTGTAGGCACTGTGTAATATCACCTGTAGGCACTGTGTAATACCACCTGTAGGCACTGTGTAATGTTACCTTTAGGCACCGTGTAATGTTACCTGTAGGCACTGTGTAATATCACCTGTAGGCACTGTGTAATATCACCTGTAGGCACTGTGTAATACCACCTGTAGGCACTGTGTAATGTTACCTTTAGGCACCGTGTAATGTTACCTGTAGGCACTGTGTAATATCACCTGTAGGCACTGTGTAATATCACCTGTAGGCACTGTGTAATATCACCTGTAGGCACTGTGTAATGTCACCTGTAGGCACTGTGTAATATCACCTGTAGGCACTGTGTAATGTTACCTGTAGGCACTGTGTAATGTTACCTGTAGGCACTGTGTAATGTTACCTGTAGGCACTGTGTAATGTTACCTGTAGGCACTGTGTAATGTCACCTGTAGGCACTGTGTAATATCACCTGTAGGCACTGTGTAATGTTACCTGTAGGCACTGTGTAATGTAACCTGTAGGCACTGTGTAATGTAACCTGTAGGCACTGTGTAATGTTACCTGTAGGCACTGTGTAATGTCACCTGTAGGCACTGTGTAATATCACCTGTAGGCACTGTGTAATGTTACCTGTAGGCACTGTGTAATATCACCTGTAGGCACTGTGTAATGTTACCTGTAGGCACTGTGTAATGTCACCTGTAGGCACTGTGTAATATCACCTGCAGGCACTGTGTAATGTTACCTGTAGGCACTGTGTAATGTCACCTGTAGGCACTGTGTAATGTCACCTGTAGGCACTGTGTAATATCACCTGTAGGCACTGTGTAATGTTACCTGTAGGCACTGTGTAATATCACCTGTAGGCACTGTGTAATATCACCTGTAGGCACTGTGTAATGTCACCTGTAGGCACTGTGTAATGTTACCTGTAGGCACTGTGTAATGTTACCGGTAGGCACTGTGTAATGTCACCTGTAGGCACTGTGTAATGTTACCTGTAGGCACTGTGTAATGTCACCTGTAGGCACTGTGTAATATCACCTGTAGGCACTGTGTAATATCACCTGTAGGCACTGTGTAATGTCACCTGTAGGCACTGTGTAATGTCACCTGTAGGCACTGTGTAATGTTACCTGTAGGCACTGTGTAATGTTACCTGTAGGCACTGTGTAATGTTACCTGTAGGCACTGTGTAATGTTACCTGTAGGCACCTTGTAATGTTACCTGTAGGCACTGTGTAATACCACCTGTAGGCACTGTGTAATACCACCTGTAGGCACTGTGTAATGGTACCTGTAGGCACTGTGTAATGTTACCTGTAGGCACTGTGTAATGTCACCTGTAGGCACTGTGTAATGTCACCTGTAGGCACTGTGTAATGTTACCTGTAGGCACTGTGTAATATCACTTGTAGGCACTGTGTAATATCACCTGTAGGCACTGTGTAATGTTACCTGTAGGCACTGTGTAATACCACCTGTAGGCACTGTGTAATGTTACCTGTAGGCACTGTGTAATGTCGCCTGTAGGCACTGTGTAATATCACCTGTAGGCACCGTGTAATGTTACCTGTAGGCACTGTGTAATACCACCTGTAGGCACTGGGTAATGTCACCTGTAGGCACTGTGTAATGTTACCTGTAGGCACTGTGTAATATCACTTGTAGGCACTGTGTAATATCACCTGTAGGCACTGGTGTAATGTACCTGTAGGCACTGTGTATACCACCTGTATGGCACTGTGTAATGTTACCTGTAGGCACGGTGTAATGTCGCCTGTAGGCACTGTGTAATATCACCTGTAGGCACTGTGTAATGTCACCTGTAGTCACTGGGTAATGTTACCTGTAGGCACTGTGTAATACCACCTGTAGGCACTGGTATAGTCACCTGTAGGCACTGTGTAATGTTACCTGTAGGCACTTGGTAATACCACCTGTAGGCACTGGTAATGTCACGTAGGCACTGTGTAATGTTACCTGTAGGCACTGTGTAATGTTACCTGAGGCACTGTGTAATACCACCTGTAGGCACTGTGTAATGTTACCGGTAGGCACTGGGTAATGTTACCTGTAGCACTGTGTAATATCACCTGTAGGCACTGTGTAATACCACCTGTAATCACTGTGTAATGTTACCTGTAGGCACTGGGTAATGTCACCTGTAGGCACTGTGTAATGTCACCTGTAGGCACTGTGTAATGTCCCTGTAGGCACTGTGTAATGTTACCTGTAGGCACTGTGTAATGTTACCTGTAGGCACTGTGTAATACCACCTGTAGGCACGTGTAATGCACCTGTAGGCACTGTGTAATACCACCTGTAGGCACTGTGTAATGTCACCTGTAGGCACTGTGTAATGTTACCTGTAGGCACTGTGTAATGTTACCTGTAGGCACTGTGTAATGTTACCTGTAGGCACCGTGTAATGTTACCTGTAGGCACCGTGTAATGTTACCTGTAGGCACCGTGTAATGTTACCTGTAGGCACTGTGTAATGTTACCTGTAGGCACCGTGTAATGTCACCTGTAGGCACTGTGTAATACCACCTGTAAGCACTGTGTAATGTTACCCTGTAGGCACCGGGTAATGTCACCTGTAGGCAACCGTGTAATATCACCTGTAGCACTGGTATAGCACCTGTAGGCACTGTGTAATGTTACCTGTAGGCACTGTGTAATGTTACCTGTAGGCACTGGGTAATGTCACCTGTAGGCACTGTGTAATGTTACCTGTAGGCACTGTGTAATGTCACCTGTAGGCACTGTGTAATACCACCTGTAGGCACTGTGTAATACCACCTGTAGGCACTGTGTAATGTTACCTGTAGGCACTGTGTAATATCACCTGTAGGCACTGTGTAATGTTACCTGTAGGCACTGTGTAATACCACCTGTAGGCACTGTGTAATGTTACCTGTAGGCACTGTGTAATATCACCTGTAGGCACTGTGTAATACCACCTGTAGGCACTGTGTAATGTTACCTGTAGGCACTGTGTAATGTTACCTGTAGGCACTGTGTAATGTTACCTGTAGGCACTGTGTAATGTTACCTGTAGGCACTGTGTAATGTTACCTGTAGGCATTGTGTAATGTCACCTGTAGGCACCGTGTAATGTCACCTGTAGGCACTGTGTAATGTCACCTGTAGGCACTGTGTAATGTTACCTGTAGGCATTGTGTAATATCACCTGTAGGCACTGTGTAATATCACCTGTAGACACAGTGTAATGTCACCTGTAGGCACTGTGTAATGTCACCTGTAGGCACTGTGTAATGTTACCTGTAGGCACTGTGTAATGTTACCGGTAGGCACTGTGTAATGTTACCTGTAGGCACTGTGTAATGTCACCTGTAGGCACTGTGTAATATCACCTGTAGGCACTGTGTAATATCACCTGTAGGCACTGTGTAATATCACCTGTAGGCACTGTGTAATATCACCTGTAGGCACTGTGTAATGTTACCTGTAGGCACTGTGTAATACCACCTGTAGGCACTGTGTAATGTTACCTGTAGGCACTGTGTAATATTACCTGTAGGCACTGTGTAATGTTACCTGTAGGCACTGTGTAATACCACCTGTAGGCACTGTGTAATGTCACCTGTAGGCACTGTGTAATGTTACCTGTAGGCACTGTGTAATGTTACCTGTAGGCACTGTGTAATGTCGCCTGTAGGCACTGTGTAATGTTACCTGTAGGCACTGTGTAATATCACCTGTAGGCACTGTGTAATGTTACCTGTAGGCACTGTGTAATATCACCTGTAGGCACTGTGTAATATCACCTGTAGGCACTGTGTAATATCACCTGTAGGCACTGTGTAATGTTACCTGTAGGCATTGTGTAATATCACCTGTAGGCACTGTGTAATGTTACCTGTAGGCACTGTGTAATGTTACCTGTAGGCACTGTGTAATGTCACCTTTAGGCACTGTGTAATACCACCTGTAGGCACTGTGTAATGTTACCTGTAGGCACTGTGTAATACCACCTGTAGGCTCTGTGTAATGTTACCTGTAGGCACTGTGTAATGTTACCTGTAGGCACAGTGTAATATCACCTGTAGGCACTGTGTAATGTCACCTGTAGGCACTGTGTAATGTTACCTGTAGGCACTGTGTAATACCACCTGTAGGCACTGTGTAATGTTACCTGTAGGCACTGTGTAATGTTACCTGTAGGCACTGTGTAATGTTACCTGTAGGCACTGTGTAATGTTACCTGTAGGCACTGTGTAATACCACCTGTAGGCACTGTGTAATGTTACCTGTAGGCACTGTGTAATACCACCTGTAGGCACTGTGTAATATCACCTGTAGGCACTGTGTAATGTCACCTGTAGGCACTGTGTAATGTTACCTGTAGGCACTGTGTAATGTTACCTGTAGGCACTGTGTAATGTTACCTGTAGGCACTGTGTAATACCACCTGTAGGCACTGTGTAATGTTACCTGTAGGCACTGTGTAATACCACCTGTAGGCACTGTGTAATATCACCTGTAGGCACTGTGTAATGTCACCTGTAGGCACTGTGTAATGTTACCTGTAGGCACTGTGTAATATCACCTGTAGGCACTGTGTAATGTTACCTGTAGGCACTGTGTAATGTTACCTGTAGGCACTGTGTAATGTTACCTGTAGGCACTGTGTAATGTTACCTGTAGGCACTGTGTAATGTTACCTGTAGGCACTGTGTAATGTCACCTGTAGGCACTGTGTAATATCACCTGTAGGCACTGTGTAATGTTACCTGTAGGCACTGTGTAATATCACCTGTAGGCACTGTGTAATATCACCTGTAGGCACTGTGTAATGTCACCTGTAGGCACTGTGTAATGTTACCTGTAGGCACTGTGTAATGTTACCGGTAGGCACTGTGTAATGTCACCTGTAGGCACTGTGTAATGTTACCTGTAGGCACTGTGTAATGTCACCTGTAGGCACTGTGTAATATCACCTGTAGGCACTGTGTAATATCACCTGTAGGCACTGTGTAATGTCACCTGTAGGCACTGTGTAATGTCACCTGTAGGCACTGTGTAATGTTACCTGTAGGCACTGTGTAATGTTACCTGTAGGCACTGTGTAATGTTACCTGTAGGCACTGTGTAATGTTACCTGTAGGCACCTTGTAATGTTACCTGTAGGCACTGTGTAATACCACCTGTAGGCACTGTGTAATACCACCTGTAGGCACTGTGTAATGGTACCTGTAGGCACTGTGTAATACCACCTGTAGGCACTGTGTAATGTCACCTGTAGGCACTGTGTAATGTCACCTGTAGGCACTGTGTAATGTTACCTGTAGGCACTGTGTAATATCACCTGTAGGCACTGTGTAATATCACCTGTAGGCACTGTGTAATGTTACCTGTAGGCACTGTGTAATACCACCTGTAGGCACTGTGTAATGTTACCTGTAGGCACTGTGTAATGTCGCCTGTAGGCACTGTGTAATATCACCTGTAGGCACCGTGTAATGTTACCTGTAGGCACTGTGTAATACCACCTGTAGGCACTGGGTAATGTCACCTGTAGGCACTGTGTAATGTTACCTGTAGGCACTGTGTAATATCACTTGTAGGCACTGTGTAATATCACCTGTAGGCACTGTGTAATGTTACCTGTAGGCACTGTGTAATACCACCTGTAGGCACTGTGTAATGTTACCTGTAGGCACTGTGTAATGTCGCCTGTAGGCACTGTGTAATATCACCTGTAGGCACTGTGTAATGTCACCTGTAGGCACTGTGTAATGTTACCTGTAGGCACTGTGTAATACCACCTGTAGGCACTGGGTAATGTCACCTGTAGGCACTGTGTAATGTTACCTGTAGGCACTGTGTAATACCACCTGTAGGCACTGGGTAATGTCACCTGTAGGCACTGTGTAATGTTACCTGTAGGCACTGTGTAATGTTACCTGTAGGCACTGTGTAATACCACCTGTAGGCACTGTGTAATGTTACCGGTAGGCACTGTGTAATGTTACCTGTAGGCACTGTGTAATATCACCTGTAGGCACTGTGTAATACCACCTGTAATCACTGTGTAATGTTACCTGTAGGCACTGGGTAATGTCACCTGTAGGCACTGTGTAATGTCACCTGTAGGCACTGTGTAATGTCACCTGTAGGCACTGTGTAATGTTACCTGTAGGCACTGTGTAATGTTACCTGTAGGCACTGTGTAATACCACCTGTAGGCACCGTGTAATGTCACCTGTAGGCACTGTGTAATACCACCTGTAGGCACTGTGTAATGTTACCTGTAGGCACTGTGTAATGTTACCTGTAGGCACCGTGTAATGTTACCTGTAGGCACCGTGTAATGTTACCTGTAGGCACCGTGTAATGTTACCTGTAGGCACCGTGTAATGTTACCTGTAGGCACCGTGTAATGTTACCTGTAGGCACCGTGTAATGTTACCTGTAGGCACTGTGTAATGTTACCTGTAGGCACCGTGTAATGTCACCTGTAGGCACTGTGTAATACCACCTGTAAGCACTGTGTAATGTTACCTGTAGGCACCGGGTAATGTCACCTGTAGGCACCGTGTAATATCACCTGTAGGCACTGTGTAATATCACCTGTAGGCACTGTGTAATGTTACCTGTAGGCACTGTGTAATGTTACCTGTAGGCACTGTGTAATGTCACCTGTAGGCACTGTGTAATGTTACCTGTAGGCACTGTGTAATGTCACCTGTAGGCACTGTGTAATACCACCTGTAGGCACTGTGTAATACCACCTGTAGGCACTGTGTAATGTTACCGGTAGGCACTGTGTAATATCACCTGTAGGCACTGTGTAATGTTACCTGTAGGCACTGTGTAATACCACCTGTAGGCACTGTGTAATGTTACCTGTAGGCACTGTGTAATATCACCTGTAGGCACTGTGTAATACCACCTGTAGGCACTGTGTAATGTTACCTGTAGGCACTGTGTAATGTTACCTGTAGGCACTGTGTAATGTTACCTGTAGGCACTGTGTAATGTTACCTGTAGGCACTGTGTAATGTTACCTGTAGGCATTGTGTAATGTCACCTGTAGGCACCGTGTAATGTCACCTGTAGGCACTGTGTAATGTCACCTGTAGGCACTGTGTAATGTTACCTGTAGGCATTGTGTAATATCACCTGTAGGCACTGTGTAATATCACCTGTAGACACAGTGTAATGTCACCTGTAGGCACTGTGTAATGTCACCTGTAGGCACTGTGTAATGTTACCTGTAGGCACTGTGTAATGTTACCGGTAGGCACTGTGTAATGTTACCTGTAGGCACTGTGTAATGTCACCTGTAGGCACTGTGTAATATCACCTGTAGGCACTGTGTAATATCACCTGTAGGCACTGTGTAATATCACCTGTAGGCACTGTGTAATATCACCTGTAGGCACTGTGTAATGTTACCTGTAGGCACTGTGTAATACCACCTGTAGGCACTGTGTAATGTTACCTGTAGGCACTGTGTAATATTACCTGTAGGCACTGTGTAATGTTACCTGTAGGCACTGTGTAATACCACCTGTAGGCACTGTGTAATGTCACCTGTAGGCACTGTGTAATGTTACCTGTAGGCACTGTGTAATGTTACCTGTAGGCACTGGTAATATCTACCTGTAGGCACTGTGTAATGTTACCTGTAGGCACTGTGTAATATCACCTGTAGGCACTGTGTAATGTTACCTGTAGGCACTGTGTAATATCACCTGTAGGCACTGTGTAATATCACCTGTAGGCACTGTGTAATGTTACCTGTAGGCACTGTGTAATGTTACCTGTAGGCACTGTGTAATATTCACCTGTAGGCACTGTGTAATGTTACCCTGTAGGCACTGTGTAATGTTACCTGTAGGCACTGTGTAATGTCACCTGTAGGCACTGTGTAATGTCACCTGTAGGCACTGTGTAATGTTAGCCTGTAGGCACTGTGTAATGTCCACCTGTCGGCATCTGTGTAATATTACCTGTAGGCACTGTGTAATATTACCTTGTAGACACAGTGTAATAGTCACCTGGAGGCACTGTGTAATGTCACCTGTAGGCACTGTGTAATTGTTACCCTGTAGGCCACTGTGTAATACCACCTGTAGGCACTGTGTAATGTTACCTGTAGGCACCGTGTAATGTTACCTGTAGGCACTGTGTAATGTTACCTGTAGGCACTGTGTAATGTCACCTGTAGGCACTGTGTAATACCACCTGTAGGCACTGTGTAATGTTACCTGTAGGCACTGTGTAATACCACCTGTAGGCACTGTGTAATATCACCTGTAGGCACTGTGTAATGTCACCTGTAGGCACTGTGTAATGTTACCTGTAGGCACTGTGTAATGTTACCTGTAGGCACTGTGTAATGTTACCTGTAGGCACTGTGTAATACCACCTGTAGGCACTGTGTAATGTTACCTGTAGGCACTGTGTAATACCACCTGTAGGCACTGTGTAATATCACCTGTAGGCACTGTGTAATGTCACCTGTAGGCACTGTGTAATGTTACCTGTAGGCACTGTGTAATATCACCTGTAGGCACTGTGTAATGTTACCTGTAGGCACTGTGTAATGTTACCTGTAGGCACTGTGTAATGTTACCTGTAGGCACTGTGTAATATCACCTGTAGGCACTGTGTAATATCACCTGTAGGCACTGTGTAATGTCACCTGTAGGCACTGTGTAATGTTACCTGTAGGCACTGTGTAATGTTACCTGTAGGCACTGTGTAATATCACCTGTAGGCACTGTGTAATGTCACCTGTAGGCACTGTGTAATGTTACCTGTAGGCACTGTGTAATGTCACCTGTAGGCACTGTGTAATGTTACCTGTAGGCACTGTGTAATGTTACCTGTAGGCACTGTGAAATGTTACCTGTAGGCACTGTGTAATACCACCTGTAGGCACCGTGTAATGTTACCTGTAGGCACTGTGTAATGTTACCTGTAGGCACTGTGTAATACCACCTGTAGGCACTGTGTAATATCACCTGTAGGCACTGTGTAATGTCACCTGTAGGCACTGTGTAATGTTACCTGTAGGCACTGTGTAATGTTACCTGTAGGCACTGTGTAATATCACCTGTAGGCACTGTGTAATGTTACCTGTAGGCACTGTGAAATGTTACCTGTAGGCACTGTGTAATACCACCTGTAGGCACTGTGTAATGTTACCTGTAGGCACTGTGTAATGTCACCTGTAGGCACTGTGTAATGGTACCTGTAGGCACTGTGTAATGTCACCTGTAGGCACTGGGTAATGTCACCTGTAGGCACTGTGTAATGTTACCTGTAGGCACTGTGTAATATCACCTGTAGGCACTGTGTAATGTTACCTGTAGGCACTGTGTAATGGTACCTGTAGGCACTGTGTAATACCACCTGTAGGCACTGTGTAATGGTACCTGTAGGCACTGTGTAATGGTACCTGTAGGCACCATGTTAAGTTACCCGTAGATATATATGTGAGTACTCTATGGCAGTATTATGTATGTGGGCACTATATGGCAGTATTATATATGTCGGCACTGTATGACAGTAATATGTATGTGGGCACTGTATGGCGGTATTATATGTGTGTGCACTGCCATGCTGATCACATGCAGATATCCTCAGCCCCTGCCTAGCAGCCCCCTATAATGTACGGTATAATAGAACGGTTCCGCACCACCTGACACTTTGTTGCTCGCCGTCACCTTAATAAACTCCGGCGGTAAATTACAGAGAGTTATAAGAAACACTTCCTGGACTTCATTGATATAAATGTTGTATAGGTTGCCGGATCCCGTGCCGTCCATCAGGCGGTAACACCAGTGCGGTAGATGCAGCAGCCGCCTCCCATCACCGCCATTACTCTCCATTACCTGCCGCCTGATTTATCACATTGTATGAAGTTATAGCTACACGAGGCGTCAGCGGGGGAGGGGCGGATACGCACATGATACAGACGTGTACAATCAGCCGGTCAGGACCCCGGGAAAGCTGGAGAGTGATCTATTCCCTGCAGCGCCCCAACAGGCCAAGTGCCGTATGACATCACTGATTAAAGGGGTTGTTTTACTTTCTTTTTCTTTCAAATCAGCTGAAGCCAGAAAGTGCCAGAGATTTGTAATTTATTTCTATTAATAAATCTTTAGTCTTCCAGTACTTATCAGCTGCTGTATGTCCTGCAGGAAGTGGTGTATTGTCTCCAGTCTGACACAGTGCTCTCTGCTGCCACCTCTGTCCATGTCAGGAACTGTCCAGAGCAGGAGAGGTTTTCTATGGGGATTTGCTGCTGCTCTGAACAGTTCCTGACATGGACAGAGGTGGCAGCAGAGAGCACTGTGTCAGACTGGACAGAATACACCACTTCCTGACTCCATCCTCTCCATCGCGCCTTCTTGCCTCTTGCACACCTCTCAGCCGCCTGGCTTCTTGCTCCGCTCGCTTGTTAAAGCTTCTTTGCTGTGACAGAAAATCTATAGGTTAATAATAAGTGATTTGCGGCTGAATTATCTGCAACCTGATCTGGGCGGCCATTGTTACTGGGGCCTGATCTGGGCGGCCATTGTTACTGGGGCCTGATCTGGGCGGCCATTGTTACTGGGGCCTGATCTGGGCGGCCATTGTTACTGGGGCCTGATCTGGGCGGCCATTGTTACTGGGGCCTGATCTGGGTGGCCATTGTTACTGGGGCCTGATCTGGGCGGCCATTGTTACTGCGGCCTGATCTGGGCGGCCATTGTTACTGGGGCCTGATCTGGGCGGCCATTGTTACTGGGGCCTGATCTGGTGGTGATCCTATGCAGGCACTGTGCACTGATACTATATGGCGGAATATTATTGTAGGAGAACAGCTGTGTGATGGGGGTGTGGCCGACAACGGGGCGTCAGACAACCAAGAGACACGTGACTGGATGGGAACTAAGACCAGTGTCAGCGACTCACTATCCTGTACCCCAAGTCTCACTATCCTATACCCCAAGTGTCACTATCCTGTACCCCAAGTGTCATTATCCTGTACCCCAAGTGTCACTATCCTGTACCCCAAGTGTCACTATCCTGTACCCCAAGTGTTACTATCCTGTACCCCAAGTGTCACTTTCCTGTACCCCAAGTGTCACTATCCTGTATACCAAGTCTCACTATCCTGTACCCCAAGTGTTACTATCCTGTATACCAAGTCTCACTATCCTGTACCCCAAGTGTCACTCTCCTGTACCCCAAGTGTCACTATCCTGTACCCCAAGTGTCATTATCCTGTACCCGCAGTGTCACTATCCTGTACCCCAAGTGTCAGTGTGTCACTATCCTGTACCCTAAGTGTCACTATCCTGTACCCCGAGTGTCACTATCCTGTACCCCAAGTGTCACTCTCCTGTCCCCCAAGTGTCACTATCCTGTCCCCCAAGTGTCACTATCCTGTACCCCAAGTGTCACTATTCTGTACCCTATATCTCACTATCCTGTACCCCATATCTCACTATCCTGTACCCCATATCTCACTATCCTGTACCCCATATCTCACTATCCTGTACCCCATATCTCACTATCCTGTACCCCATATCTCACTATTCTGTACCCCATATCTCACTATCCTGTACCCCATATCTCACTATCCTGTGGATACACAATATATATTGGAAATCCTTAGAACTTTTCATTATCTGGTTATTAAGCTTCATTAATGGAGAACCCCTTGAAGGCTCCAGCAGCCAGAGGGGGCGCCCCGCTGTCTTCAATGCTATACATCCCCTCCCCCCTGTAGTGATTCATATGGTACGCTCCATTAGGTTGCCTCCATTGTGGTGGCACCATATGGCGGCACATACATCTTCTATCCGCTTGTATAGTAATCCTCCAGGTACGGTATCCATGCTTCCTACGCTGTATTCTCCATACAGACAGACCCCTCATCTGACGCGACCCCCGCAATTAAGAGGTTAACCCCCCCCCCCCATTATTCCATTTATCACAGGCGTCAATGACTGTCACAGAGACCACTCTCTAAGAATCCGCCAGGCGGGAGGCATGACGGGGCCCCTGGGAGCCGCTTCTTAGCTTATAATGTTCCCGGCTTCATTATATACAATTACTCGGTAATAACTTAAAACGTTTCTATATGAACCTTAGTCGGCGACCGCTGATCTGTGAGCGGAATGAAGCGGGTGGTTGGCAGCTGCGCCCGTCGCTCGGCCCTGTGTAATTATACCGCTATAATCTGACATCGGAATAACATAAGGGAATACATGAATAGAGGCATTTCCATGGAAATCTGCTGTGTGTCTCCGGCACGGCGCACACAATACCCTCGCGTGATCCGCACCTTCCCCATCTGGGGGAACGCTGGTCACAAGTCGTTTATAGTCTCGGGAAATCTCCACACATATTAAAGGGGGTCCCCTATTATAAACCCAGACCATAGCTTACTCTAGAGGACCCAGCACATTTGGGGCATCACTGAGACATCCTATTCATTTCAATAGGAGCGGTGTAATACCTCATTTCACCTGCGGGAGTGCTGCAGAGAAGTTGAACACTCAGGCCTCCTTCACACCTCTGTGGTGGTTTTTACAGTCA